>NC_047516.1:40622633-40715133 GCF_902827115.2 Pseudochaenichthys georgianus
TAAATGATCCTTGTGTGAATGTGAAACCTGTAAATGTATATAACTTCCCACTAATATTAAACAAATATTTGTACACATTAAAATATTTTTGCAAATACGCAAACAAATTTCACATATAAAAAGAAAACCTGTGAATATGTCCATCCTCCACATCTGGCAGGTGAATTTTAAATCTAATTCAAATTTAGATATGCTCCACCCCCTGTTATATTCTTTAGTTTACTGGAGTAAGATACTTAAATGCATATACATACAGTCAAGAAAGTTTGTTGGCCTCTTACGAAAGCTAAGCCTCTAATTTGGTTCTTTGTGGCAGTTAAACAAACCACATTTATTTCATCTGCATCTTCATTGGGCTCTCTCAATGAAAACATCCTCCCCTCTGTCATGAACCTTGGAGTGACTTTCAGTAGCACTTTTAAATTCGACAAGCAGGTCAGCACCGTAGTCAAATCCTGCTTTTTTAAAAATAAGATGATTGGCCAAAACCAAGTGGTATTTATCTTTAAAGATCTAGAAAGGGTTATTAATGCCTTTTGTAACCTCAAGACTGGTATATTGCAACGCTCTGTATGTGGGTATGGACCAGGCCTCAGTTAAACGCCTGCAGCTAGTCCAAAACGCAGCCAGAGCTTTAAGGTCTGTTGACCAGCTGTTGCTGATAGTGCCCAAGACCAGGCTCAAAACCCGAGGTCACCGAGCCTTCGCAGCAGCTGGCCCCAGGCTCTGGAACACTCTGCCCCACCGTGTGAGGTCGGCCGAGACACTAGGGTTTTTTAAATCCTCACTAAAACACACTTCTTCTCCCAGGCCTTCTAGTCAGAGCGGAGCATGACACCTGACTATTCCCTGTGTTTTTGTTTTTTATATTTCTGTTGTAAATTATTGTCTTTTATTGTGATTGTAGTAATGTGTTTTTATTACATGTACAGCACTTTGGCTCAACCAAAAATCGCTTTTAAATGTGCTATATAAATAAAACTTGATTTGATTTGCAGAGAGACACCGACCATTTCCTCTACATCTTGGAGCTCTACGAGAGCCTGCTGATCCTGCAGGGAGTCAAGGACCAGGAGTTGAACTACGTGCCACCACAAGACCACAATCTCCTTAGATGGGTCAACCTCCACCATAAAAACATCAGCCCCATCTTACTGCTTACCATAAAGAAGCCCCACTCATTGGGTCTGCCAAAGCATCACAACATGAGCAGCTGTTGCCACTGAGCACTGTGAGAGCAGCCATACAGGTAGGTATAAGAGGAGAAGTCTTCGGTATGGGAAATTAGGTTGGTTAAGGGAATACAGGGAGAAGTAAAGAGGCGAGTTTGAAGTAGGTAAAAGGGAGTGTAAGAGGGGGAGATTGTCAAGAGAACAGAGAAGCTTAAAGGACATTACATGTGTGCAAAGGAATGCTCAACCAAAGAATAACAAACATTCTGGTTGGTTTAGCAGTCTGTGTGCACTCATCATTACAATTTCAGGTCGGAAACAATAGTGTACACACAATATCATATGCCGTACCTGATGAAATCAAGTCATTTACAGCATGTCATGTCAAAAAAACTAAACCCAGGACATTTTCTAATTTAATGAATTATAAATTAAAGGTAACGTATGAATTGTTTGAGCTCAAATAAGGTCATATATATATATATATATATATGCGCGTGTGTATATATATATATATATATGCGCGTGTGTATATATATATATATGCGCGTGTATATATATATATATATATATATGCGCGTGTATATATATATATATGCGCGTGTATTATGTATATATATATGCGCGTGTATATATATATATACACGCGTGTATATATATATATATATGCGCGTGTATATATATATATGCGCGTGTATATATATATATGCGCGTGTGTTATATATATATATGCGCGTGTATATATATATATATATATATGCGCGTGTATATATATATATATATATATATGCGCGTGTATATATATATGCGCGTGTATATATATATATATATATATATATATATGCGCGTGTATATATATATATATATGCGCGTGTATATATATATATATATATGCGCGTGTATATATATATATATGCGCGTGTATATATATATATATATGCGCGTGTATATATATATATATATGCGCGTGTGTATATATATATATATGCGCGTGTGTATATATATATATGCGCGTGTATATATATATATATATGTGCGTATATATATATATATATATGCGCGTGTATATATATATATGCGCGTGTATGTATATATATATATGCGCGTGTATATATATGTATATATATATGCGCGTGTATATATATATATGCGCGTGTATATATATATGTATATATATATATGCGCGTGTATATGTATATATATATATGCGCGTGTGTATATATATATATGCGCGTGTGTATATATATATATGCGTGTGTGTATATATATATGCGCGTGTGTATATATATATGCGCGTGTGTATATATATATATATGCGCGTGTATATATATATATATGCGCGTGTATATATATATATGCGCGTGTGTATATATATATATATATGCGTGTGTGTATATATATATGCGCGTGTGTATATATATATGCGCGTGTATATATATATATATGCGCGTGTATATATATATATGCGCGTGTATATTTATATATATGCGCGTGTATATATATATATGCGCGTGTGTATATGTATATATATATGCGCGTGTATATGTATATATATATGCGCGTGTATATGTATATATATGCGCGTGTATATGTATATATATATATGCGCGTGTATATGTATATATATATATATATGCGCGTGTGTATATGTATATATATATATGCGCGTGTATATGTATATATATATGCGCGCGTGTGTATATATATATATATATATGCGCGCGTGTGTATATATATATGCGCGCGTGTGTATATATATATATATATGCGCGCGTGTGTATATGTATATATATATGCGCGCGTGTGTATATATATATATGCGCGCGTGTGTATATGTATATATATGCGCGCGTGTGTATATATATATATGCGCGCGTGTGTATATGTATATATATGCGCGTGTGTATATGTATATATGCGCGTGTATATGTATATATATATATATATATATGCGCGTATATGTATATATATATGCGCGTATATGTATATATATATATATGCGCGCGTGTGTATATGTATATATATATGCGCGCGTGTGTATATGTATATATATATGCGCGCGTGTGTATATGTATATATATATGCGCGCGTGTGTATATGTATATATATGCGCGCGTGTGTATATGTATATATATATATGCGCGCGTGTATATATATATGCGCGCGTGTATATGTATATATGCGCGCGTGTATATGTATATATGCGCGCGCGTGTATATGTATATATATATATGCGCGCGTGTATATGTGTATATATATTTATATGCGCGCGTGTATATGTGTATATATATTTATATGCGCGCGTGTATATATATATATGCGCGCGTGTATATGTGTATATATATATATATATGCGCGCGTGTATATATATATATGCGCGCGTGTATATGTATATATATATATATATGCGCGCGTGTATATGTATATATATGCGCGCGTGTATATGTATATATATACGCGCGCGTGTATATATATATATATATATGCGCGCGCGTGTATATGTATATATATGCGCGCGTGTATATGTATATATATGCGCGCGCGTGTATATGTATATATATGCGCGCGCGTGTATATGTATATATATGCGCGCGCGTGTATATGTATATATATGCGCGCGCGTGTATATGTATGCGCGCGCGTGTGTGTGTATATATATATATGCGCGCGCGTGTGTGTGTATATATATATATATGCGCGCGTGTATATATATATATATATGCGCGCGTGTATATATATATATATATATATGCGCGCGTGTATATGTATATATATATGCGCGCGTGTATATGTATATATATATGCGCGCGCGTGTATATGTATATATATATGCGCGCGCGTGTATATGTATATATATGCGCGCGCGTGTATGTGTATATATATATATATATGCGCGCGCGTATATGTGTATATATATATATATGCGCGCGCGTGTATATATACACATACACGCGCGCGCGCATATATATATACACATACACGCGCGCGCATATATATACATATATATGCGCGCGTGTATGTGTATATATATGCGCGCGTGTATATGTATATATATGCGCGCGTGTATGTGTATATATATATGCGCGCGTGTATGTGTATATATATATGCGCGCGTGTATGTGTATATATATGCGCGCGTGTATGTGTATATATATATATATGCGCGCGTATATATATATATATATATGCGCGCGTGTATATATATGCGCGCGTGTATGTATATATATATATGCGCGTGTATATATATATATATACACATATACACGCGCGTGTATATATATATATGTGTGTGTGCGCGTGCACAGAGTCCTGCAAATGGTTCGAACACCATCCCATTTATGTTGCGTCAAACGGCAACAATGGGCCAATAAAGGCAGAGAAGAAGACTGCAAGCTAATTAACATGGATATAAACAATGCAGAATTTAAAATATTGAAAAGGAGCAAGCTTTGCAGATGTTTGATTTTGAAGGTACTCTTTTACACTTTTGGTAGGCTCACATATTGAGGATTATAAGCAAACATTGTTTATATTCAACAAAACTCCAGCAGATTCTATTAATAATCAAATTTTTTTTTCGAAGTGTCAGATGTATGCTCTGCTATAATTGGTTGGTGGTCATTCGAATGTATAGCATGTAGGAGTGCACATGTATTCTGGTGTGTTTTTCCTGTGACACCAATGACTAAGTTATGCTTATTGTGGTTGGTGTAAAAATAAAAATGACATCTTAACACCATACTATTTAATTCTTTCATTGCCTATTCTGAATGACAGAGGTCCATATCAGAAATATTTTTCATTCAATTGTGCCGTTAGTTTATCAGTGTTAACAAGTACTTATGCCTATTTTTTTCCCCACAGTATGACCTCTGTGACATACAGTATGTACATAGGTCAGCTTTGGAGTATTTGTGCCAAGATATTCTAGACATGTCAGTCCCAAAACTGTTTCTGTTTGTTTCAATCTTTTTGTGTGACGCAACATACAAGTTTATCGCCCCAGAATATAATGCTGCTCCAAAAACATTCTGGATTTACCGAGTACATTCAACAGAGGAATTTACTTCACATAATAAAAAGCAAATGCATGGCAATGACAATTCAGTGAGTCACTGCTTTCCTCACAACGGCATCATCTGTCATGCCATTGGTTCCTTTCTCAGCTCTATTTAATATTTGTTTGTTTCTTTGTTGCTCTATCCACCTGTTGTGCACCCCACCCCATCTGTCCATCCTGTTGCTGGCTGGGAAGAGGGCAAGTCAGAGAAGATGTTGGCATGCACTGCAGGATATGGCTGTTGAAGTATGTGGGAGGGTCTATAGGGCTGGGTAGTGGAACAAAATCATCATGGCTACAGCCTATTTAATTTGTTCACAAAAATGATAGGCTACTATCGACATTAAACTAACAAGAACGGAATCAAAGATACTTCATTGATGGCTTGTAAAGGGCTGCAATACAAACTGTCAGTGTCTTAGTGAGTAGCCCTGAGAACAGGCAAGCATCAAGGACATTTCGTCCAAACACCCTTTCATCACACATGCTGAGGACCTTCTGAGACCGTCCATTTAAACATGTGCCACTCATTCAGTCTGCATAAAAAGAACTCTGCACATTTTCTCTACATTGCTGCCCATTTTCAGACTCGGCATTCTTCAGACACCCTTCATCTCCTAGCTTCTTCCTCTATTAACCGTTAAGGATGACAGTTAACAGTTTCTTTGATATGTTTGGATGTTCAATACATGATATTTGTATAAGGCTCCATGATCTCTGTGAAGTCTGTCATGCTTGCACAGATTTGCTTTTGAGCTTCACATGAGCAAAACAACACTGCCCAAGAAAAATGCAGATTACTACAGTAACTTGGGGTTAGTAGCCAGGTGACCTTGGGGGTGATGTATCATTTTAAACAACAAAACGGAACTGTCCAGACGGCACAAGGGACTACGACTGGAACGGCAAACGGGACAGGAACATAAACGAAGAATTGACCAAGAACACTCAAAGACAGGCCTAAATACACACAAGACTTATCACAAAGACACAGCTGGAAAGGGCACGTGAAAAACAATCAGACACAGGAAGTAAAACAGGACAAGACACAAGGAGGAAATATTTCAGAATAAAACGGGAAACATATACACACAATTAAGATCATGACAAAATCTTTATTTCAGTTTTATTTTTTTCATTTTCAAAAGACTATTTCATGAGATGAAAAGTTACATATTGTATGCCGTTTGTTTAATTGTATTTGTTTCCTTCATGTCACAACTAAATTCCTATTTCACTTTTCTGTCTTCAGTTTTCAGATAATTGACCATTTGCTGACATATGCCCAAAGCTAACGCTTTTCTTTTTGTCCTATATGATTTTATTTACTTACAGATGTTTCGGAAAAAAGCATCTTCCTCCTTGAGAATGAGAAGAATAACAGAAAGCGCTAGATGTAATGATGAATTTATTTCTTTACTCATTAGAAAAAGGTGGATCAGTGTTCAGTTGGTCAAATGTTGTGTTGTCAAAGAAACCACACTGCATTGCATCACAACAACCCCTAAAAATGTTACAAATGTGAAAAAAACATGTCGTTACATAAGTAAAAAACGACAACATGATCCTTTTTGATTAGCATCTTTCACAACAAATTATTCCCAGGTGGTTTACATTTTGACAACATTGGATGTGCAACTGAAAACACATTGCTTCTGTCTTAAACCTTGCATGAAAGAGTCTGTGGGTCACTGGGTTTTGTTTTCCTTGCTTTCATTGTAATCAATTACAATCTATATATTTAAACAACAAATGAAATGCTTTGTGAATGGATTCACTGTGATCTTCTGAGGTTCAAATGAAATCGCCTATTTCAAATTGGTCCATCTTACTACCTGAAAGCTGTGTTTTGTGACACGTTTTTTGTATTTCAGTTTTATTTTCAATATAACCAAAAAGACGATATCTCAAATGTGCTGTCTTTCTATGACATTTAAATAGATAACATGTTACATCAAACATTTTTTAATTTATAATAAAAAGAATGATTACATTTGCAAAGAAAATTAGATTGTTATCCCAATGCCTAAAAGGACACTATTCTTACAAAGCCGTTTAATGAAAATAAAAAGCAGTGATGCCATTCTCGGCAAATGACGCCAAAACATGAAAAAGTGGTAAGCAGCTCTGGCTACTTTCTTTTTGCATCAATATAGGATCCCTTCAACCACATTTTGAATAGGTCGCCATTGCGATATTTGCACATATCAAAAATCCTGTTTTTATTCAAGCTCTTATCTCAAACATAAATGTGTTTTTTGTGTGGCCCTGCACTTCTAACCCAGGCTCGCAAACGTTTGGCTAGTTGGTCTGTGTGAGATGCACAAAGCTGACTGTAAACAGGCAAGAGGCATTGTGTCACTGCAACAATAAGCCCAAGTGAGCCATATGTCTAAATCAGAAAATACTACATCTCCAAACCGAATATTCTATATACAGAACTCCTTTCTAATTCAGAATATTGTCATGTTCAGAATAATAGCATATCATTATTGTGCATGTTAACACGGTCGTTGTCAAGACACTCCAGATTAGTGCTCAAAGGTTTTCTTTGATACTATGATGTTCAATTGAATTTGCATTCACATACAATTCTGTAAAATCATATAATGTTACTACAATGCCACTTTTGTCCCAAAAACAAAACCTCTGAAAGATGAACATTTTACGTAAGAACAATCCACAGGTAATCCACAGAATATCACAGCTTAGTTCAAACAAGGACAAACTGCTTTCTGCTACTTTGTGTATCTGCACTTTTCGCTTTCTATTTTCAGTGTCGAAATTGCCTAGTTAACCATTCTTAAGTGACATTTCTTTTTTTAGTATCCATATTTAGTCATTACACAGCTTGTATAATAATTATTCGGTTGAAATTGTAAGAGCTAATGTATGTTTTTGTTTGTGATCTGGGTTTGAGGTTTCAAGGTTTTATTGAAGGTTTGTCTGTGCAGGGTTGACAACAAATATTTTTCCTACAAGTTGGACAGGGATGGTGGTGGATGGTCTATGTGCAAATTTGACATGAATACTTTCTATCCTTCGCTTTTGTTTTGTTTCTTCCCTTTTTATTCTGAATGACTTCACATGGTTTAACCTTATTAAACTGTTTCTCTCATCTCTTTGTCACACTGCTTCCTTTTTCTTTCTCTCTCTTTCCACTTACTCTTCTTATACATCTCAGGGAGTATTGACCGTGGGCGAAGCTTGTCCTTCCATGAGGTTCGTAGCAAGCGTGAGGCGGAGATGAGGGCTGCCGCTGAGGAGTCGTCCAGCAGCAACAATGTAGGAGGGGGAGGAAACACCGTCCTGCAGCGCCTCCTGCAGGAGCAGATGAACCGGAATTATGTGCTGCATCAACATCAGCAGCAACAACAACAACAACAACAACAACAACAAGGAGGGGGAGGAGGAGGAGGAGTTTATGCAGTACCTGATGATCACTCCATGACCCCCCACATTGCCCGACAGGAGCCCCAGGGTCAGGAGCTGCAGACGGACAACGGCCTCGAGAAGCTGGGCTCCAACAGAGGAGGAGGAGGTGGGAGCAGTGGAGGGGGAGGATGTTTGGGGACTGTAGGTGGAGGAGGAGGCAGCAGTGGATGTGTTGGAAGTGTCCATGGGCAGTGTCCAAACCCTGAGGACCTCCCTACGTATGAAGAAGCCAAAGTGCAGTCGCAATACTTCCGTGGCCATGGTCCTCCTTCTCATCAGCAAAACAACCAGCTCCAGCAGCCCCCTCTCTCGGCCTCGGTGGGTACTGCCTTCTACGTCACTGGGGTGACCAGCACCAAAGTTCGCACTGAGGGTCGGCCCACAGTTCAGCGGGTGAGTGGAACAGGGAGGGTGCACCAGGACGATGGGCTGAAGGATCTAAAGCAAGGACACGTTCGGTCTCTCAGCGAACGACTAATGCAGCTCTCCCTGGCCACTAGCGGTGTGAAGGCCCACGCTCCTGTCACTAGTGCCCCACTCTCTCTACAGCTGCCCCCGCCAGGGCCACCGGGGGACTATTACAAGCCGCAGCATCGCGGCCCACCTCCAGACTACCCCTTCAAAGGAATTGGCTCTCCTAGCAAGCAGCAGGAGCCTGGAGGCCATTTTTATCAGGAGCAGAGAGGCAGGGAGCAATCAAGGGAGGTGCTCCAAGTCCGATACCAGCCTCCACCTGAGTACGGCTCATTCAGGTAGGAACCCGCGCACTCAAAACCCCTCACCAACACCAGTATACATTATTAAAGGTGCTTAGGTTATTAATTTTTTTGAACTAACAAAATAAAACTTTAATAGTTAATTAAACGAGCGACTGGCTGCGAGGGAGTTCGCCATCTTAAAACCAGCAGGTTGTAGTGTTGCACGGTGTACCGATACTTGAAAGGTACCGCGATACCCTGCCGTTAAAAACGTTACGATTCCTCCGTTTCATTAGTATCGGTACTTTAAGAATGACGGGGAAAAGTACTCCGGTGAGAAAGCGCTGTTTTAATAAGAGCCGTGTGTGTTCAGCGCTCTGCTTTCACTCCCTGCACTGCAGCCGTGCCTCCCCTCTCAAGCACGCTCTGCCTCCCCTCTCTCGTGCACTCGGCCACACTCTAGCTGCCAGAGCATGTGAGAAAACGAGAAGCATGGCTGCAAGTGAGAGTGCAACTGCCGCTGCGCCTCGGCTTGTTGACAAAAAAGACGCCAGAAGCTAAATGTGGAAGTATTTGAGCGATATCTCAGACAGTGAGGGCAAGCCTACGGACACCTCGAGGCCTGTCTGTGAGACATGTTTTAGATCCCTGCAGACCAAGGGAGCCAACACATCAGACTTGGCTAAGCACCTCGCCGACCGGCATCCAGAGCTGTTTAAAGAATGTAAAGACAGACAGGTTAGCGAATGTGATAGATAACATAATTACATCATGCTCAAGCCATGCCCTCAAATCTAAGTCAAACAAGTGTAATTTATTTTGTGACAAACGAATGTTTTTGTAGTTTGACGAGGCAATTAATGGCAATGCTAACTGTCTAATATGGCTATCTTTGTAGCTAACTTACCAATGTGGCCAACATCTGCAATGTACATTTTGTCAATTATTTATATTACTATCACATGTTAATAAAATATAAAGTTAACTAGCAAAGAAATCACATAAACTCAAGTATAAAGAAGAGACCATGTTGTAAGAAAACACTTAACAGATAAACCACGGCTGCCAACCTTTGAGTTCAGCTTGGAGTGATTTTTTTTTTGGTGAACCGAAAAAAATAAACGTTCATGTGTACAGTGTTACAAATGTATTGAACATGTACAAACTAGGGTTTCCCATTAATGTACCGTGCGCTACAGTGGAATACGCACATACACAGTGTACCCGCAACTCTTACAATGAAGGCTCGATAATCAGCTCACAGCATATAAAATGGCACATAGTTGTAAGCAGAGGTAAAGTGCTATTTTATAAGTGGGGGGGTCCTCACCTCCTCTAGGGGCAGGGGCGGACTGGCCATTGGGAATACCGGGAGTTTTCCCGGTGGGCCGGTACTGAAGTGGGCCGGTCGGACAATTCACTGACAGGACAGAGCTCTCCCTCTCATTGTTTTAGAAACCGCTTCTAATATCCGTTAGCGCAGCTAGCTAACCAGATGCTAACAACAACAACAATGCAAATAGTGAGTTTGGTAGAAATATACTGTATAATAGTAAAGTTATTTAAGATGATGCCATAGTTATTGAATATGTTACATTATAAATATTCCCTCCTAAGTATAGTATTCTCCTATACTTAGGAGACGTCATTTGTGTCTGAATAACGTTTTGTTCATGAGTTATTGATCCGTGAAATCAGAATCTCCCAATATCGTTCTAACTTTACTGAACTAAGCCAGAAGACCGTCTCATTTCGTAGACCGCTCGGTTTGCTGTTCCTTCACTTTATTTTTATATACATTTATTTTGGACGAAAAGTTAGCGTAAGGAAAGTGTGAGTGCGTGAGATATGGGTTAATTGCGTGACTCTCACGCTCAATGCGTGAGTGTTGGCAGCCCTAGATAAACTACAATTTTATTGATCATGAAAATAATAAAAAAAGAATCGGAATCGCAATTATTGACTTGGTATCGGTATCGAAACCAAAATGTTGGTATCGTGACAACACTAGCAGGTTGTGCATTCGATCCCAGCCCCAGAGAAAACCTGTCGATGTCGCCTTTGGCAAGATACTTAACTCCGAGTTTCTCCCGATGGCCAACGGTGTGTGCATTTGTATAATTGTTAGCTTTGCTAGTGTAAGTGGTACTGCTCTGCATGAAGAAGGTGTGAATGGGTGAATGACTTATTAAAGCATAATGTGTAGTTATAATGTTTGAAGCCTTTATATTGCTTTAATGGTAAACCTTACACGATTGTATTTTATGTAGACCTCCATCACATGTCTTTTGAGTGGTTGGCTCTATTTTGACTTCAGAGACTGAAATGATTCCCGGACACAGGGTGCGTTTCACTTCGGTTAAATTAAATCCTTGCGTCCCTCACTTGCGTCGTTTCCCTGCGACTAGTCCCTCCCACCAGGGAAGCGTGGAGAGACGCAAGGAAACCACGAGAAGCAGGGAAATGAGTTTTAAGAGCAATGGGACGTCCTTTCCTCCGGAGCGTCACAGCCCGTTTGTGATGATGCCGCACAGCTGTTCGAGCAGCTCCGTTGTTTTCACAAACACCCCCGCCACACATTTACTGACACAAACATTTGTATCATCTGTTGTAGACCCAAATAAATAAAATAAGATCTCATTCTCAAAAAAGATAAACGCCATTCTTAAAATGTATAAACGAACAATAGTTAGATTAATATTGATTAGAGTGCACAATAGAAATAAAATAATTGAGAGAAGAAAGAGATATGTTATCTATCAAAACCCAGTTAGATTAACATTCATTGCACACTTTGTGTGTTTGTGTGGATATGTAGCACATTAACATTTTAATAGCACTTAATGACTGACTGAATGGAAATGACAATAAATGAAAATGTAAAACGAAAAAAGCGATCATGAAAATGTTTCCAATAAATGAAGAAAATGATTGTTGACCACTTTGTTGTTCAGATATATCACATATTTGTAACTAAATGAAACATGAATTGAAACAAAACACGGTATAAACTGAGGAGTGACTCTCGTGAGTTTCATGTGTTTTCTTCACTCCGCTGGGAAACTGCTCTCATCTCAAGAAGCATCAGATCAGTGCGTGCACCGCATCGTCCAATCAGTGAGCGATACACAGTAACCCCCTAAACGCACCAGGAGCGTCTGCGCTGCGTTACGGCCGCGGCGTTCGCAAATATCGCTGCGGCTCGAAGCGTCCCAGAAGCTCCTCGCCGCAAGGAATTTCTAAAATATAGGATGAATCCTATTTTTGACGCAGCGCGGCGCAGGCAGGAAGTGATGGAAATCACCTTGTTGTCTGCTTTGCTGGTTGAGGGGGTGCACCCAAAACCGGCTCCTTCTCCCCCCCCCCCCCCACCATCTTTCAAGTAGGAGAATACATGCCAGCATTCTCCTCCGGTTTACATGCACTGTAAATTATATATATATATACAATAATTATGATGATGAATGCATATTTTTGTTACCACTAAAATACAGCAACACATCTTTAATTCATGTCGTTTATAACTGGAATATTACAATTATTATTAACTGTGTCTCTAGTCGACAACACAACAACATATGAAATAACAACCATAAACCCGATTTAAACAGACACAAACATAAACCATTTAACTACGTAGCCTACTACTTGTAGAAGTACAAATGTCCAGGACATATTCCAAAATCAACAACAACTGCGAGGCTGCACACACGACGCTCCGCTTCCCCCCACGTTTTGAAATGCGCCTGGTGGGTTATGACTAGAGATGTCCCGATCCGATCACGTGATCGGGGATCGAAGCCGATCACGTGATTTTAAAAAAATCGGGGATCGGGAGAAAAAAATTCGGGGATCGGGATTTCTTTTTTCATTTTTTTTTTTATAAAATATTTTTTTTTTATTTAATGTTGCAAAACAAAAATGACCATGTTCATGTCTTAAAGTCATCCTGACGACTTAGTTTTGGTTTGAAATTACACAACATCATGTATGTGTTGCTTTCTTTGGGCTTGTTTTCATAGACCTGGTTGCTTATTTCTCTGAAATCTGGCAACAGAGTGGGCGCAGTGTCTAATAGTAGCAGCAAGCTAACGAGAGGCTACGTTCAGCTGGTGACTCGGGAGTCAGGACAGAGAAAATGTCAGGAGTTTGGAAGTATTATAAAATTGAAAGCGAAGGCAGTGTAACAGCCAGATGCAATGTTTGCAAGGCAGAGGTTCCGCGTGGTGGAAAGAACAGAGCTACGTTCAACACGACCAATCTAATACGCTACCTGAGAAACAAACACCAACAACAACAGGACGAGTACACAACGGCCACTCAGGTAACGGCACTGAAACAACCGACACTTTCAAATGATCGGAATCGGATCGGGAGCAAAAAAAGGTGATCGGGACATCCCTAGTTATGACGCAGGAGGAGGTCGCAGCCGCAGCGCAGCCGCAGCGCAGCCGCAGCGCAGCCGCAGCGCAGCCGCAGCGCAGCCGCAGCGCAGCCGCAGCGCAGCCGCAGCGCAGCCGCAGCGCAGCCGCAGCGCAGCCGCAGCGCAGCCGCTCCTGGTGCGTTTAGGGGGTAAGGGGCCAGGCGAGTGTCTCGGTTATCGCTCCTCCGGCAAAAATAAGGCCACTGGGACGGTACTCAAGATGTCGCAGACAAATCAACTTCCGGTGAGACCGAGGAGCGAGGAAATAAAAAATAACCGAAGTGTAAAGATAAAGATGACACACAGGTCCATGTGGACTTTGAATGTCCTATGAGATGTGAATGCTACTTCAGGGTTTGTTTCCACACTGACAAGGACAACATTTTGTAATAACATAACATTATACTTTTATGTTTCTTTACAGGCAAGTAAAAAAATAGTAAAAATAAACAAATAAGGTGACAGAGCATTTCATAATGTCCCAAACGTGCATTTTAAAATGTGAAGAGGAATCCTGTTCGTCCTGTTTTACAGAGGTCTATTTACTTCAGGGAACTAGATCCATCAGACATGAATACTGCAGAATGTAATCATCAGGGCAGGACGAGTCACGACATGATATGCTTCATGGTGTTCCTTTGAGGGATAACGGCAGGAATGTTTGCTCTGCAAAAAGCCAGGTGACAGCTGGTGTTTCCCACCTCACACATAGCAGTTGAATCAGACTGGGCCAAAGGATGTTCATGTTTAAAAGCATTCATTTATCCCCCTTTTTTTTGTTAGTATACGCTCACTGTTAAAAAGGTTTCCCCTAAGAGAGACAAGAAACGTTATTAAAACAATAATTAACTGACATTTTAGATTATAAAAAACGATCAGATAATTATTATCTTAAGCAAAGTATCTGTATTTATTCAACAGAAATGAAAAGTCACACCTACTGCCATTCCCAACTTAATTACATGTATATGTTATTCTAACTAGAAATATTAGAAACATTTAGTTAGTACTTGGTGCTTTTATTATACCTGGGTTGTAGTGATACCAGAATACATTTTTTTGTAAACATCGATGTTAACAGAAGTTGCTCAATTTGGTGTGAATCTGATTCTGCAGCAGTGAGGATGTATGAGACGGATTTAAGGGAAATAGCTAAGTAAGCAAAACAAGGACAAGGGCTTCTATGGTCCTGTTGAGCAAAGCATTCACACCCTTATGCTTCCATGAACAGACAGACATGTCCATTGAAGTCATGCGAGTCGTGTCACCTTGGCCTCTGAGAAATTCCATTTGGTCGTCACTTTATTTGGTACACCAGTGTAATCTTTAAATTATACCCTTTCTTTTTGTTGACATGGTTGGACATGTATTAATTCCCCTTTATGTTTATTACAGACTTCATATTTAAGGGTGCTGTTATACTACATTACACTTCCACTTCATTACTACTTGTGTATATATAGGGGTGCACACAACTCTTTTATTGAGTTACTCAGATGAGTACCAGGAGACAGCGTTTGGTACTCACCCCACACAAAGCGTGGTGTTAATAAGGGCAGTCTTCCTCACTGTCCTCTAGGGCTGTGCATCTTCACTGGTCTCACGATTCGATTCGATTACGATTATCCTGTCAATTCGATATCCCGGTGCATCACGATTCATACCAATGCGTTCCTCAATTTTCTATATTACTGCACATGGCTTATTTTTCATCAATGCATACATGCAGTAAATACATATGAACTCTCTTTTTATTATTTAGAAAGTGCTTCAGAAATCAATAACATAAATGTCTTGACATTAATTTATAAACCAAAATAAATGAATTGTATAGGTCTAGCCTCCTTATCCGTGTGTGAAGTTGTTCCATCCTCAAAAACAAAAGGCTAATGCTTCTGCAGTCTAGCTGCAGCTTCTAGCCATGGCCTTCTGTTAAGAAAGGACACTGAATGTCCTGAATGTGGCATCACACACAGGACTTGAGTCTGAACACAGCAGACAACAGGAGGATTTACAACAGCATATACAAACTAAAATACTGCATGTGGGTGCTCACTCACATTCTCTGTCTTACTGTTACATAAATCCCATGAATGTATGAGATTAAGTTAGCTTCATTATATCTCAGTGATTAAGTGAATAATAAAGTTTCTATCGGGTCACTATCAGCCTGTCACTCATTATTTTCAGGGAGGGGGCGGGGCTTGGAGGAACGGAGAGGAGACGGTGATCGCGGAAGCTTTTTTCCTCCTGCCTTCACAAACTTTACACACGTATATATCGTCTGCAAATTGCTAGAGGGCATTCATACTTTGCAATCCAAGACTTAATTAAATCCACCAAAAACCTGACATGATTGTAACGTGATTATTTAAAAAAAACACATAAATCCCTGTGTCTCTGAGCCGCAGCGACAAGGAGTGATTCAGAGCGGGTCCTTCTGCTGTGGGTTCTGGACTGGTGTTCTTGTGTTGGTGGATAAAGCAGACTGCTCCGTGTTTGATATTAAAGTGACAGAAAAAAAACGTGATAGTAAAGCCGCGGCCGAAAATGAGGAAGCAACGTTACTACGCTATAATCGATTATCTTCCGTCACTGCATCGATACCGAATCGTCCACGTCCGCATCGCAATGCATCGTAGAAACGATTATTTTCAACACCCCTACTGTCCTCCTCAGTGTCTCCTTCACTGTCCTCTAGGTCCTCTTCTTGCATGGTAGATTAAGAAGACGCTGCAGATGCACCTCCCTGTCTCTGTTTAAGCCTCCCATTTGCTTTCTCCAAAACGGTGAAGTCCTTGCATTTCCTGAGGCCAAGTTGAAGGATCAAATAATAAGAAATGATCACATGACTTGAAGTCATATCTGATTTCAGATATGCGAAGTAACTAAGTACACTTCTTCAAGTACTGTACATAAGTAACATTTTGAGATTCTTGTACTTCACTTGAGTATTTCTATGTTATGCTACTTTGTACTTCTTCTCCACTACAGTTCAGAGATACATGGTGTACTTCGACTCCACTACATGTATTTAATACCTTTAGTTACTTCACAGATGTGGATGAATGATGTGAAATCTAACCAAGTGTTGAATCAGACTTTAGTTCCACCTGGAGTAAATCCTCCAGCTACCCTGCAGTCTACAAAGCCATTCAGACTAGCTGCACCTTCACCAGCTTTGAGAACACTTTCACGATCAATCATTATACAACATATCATATATATTATTCTGACATGGACCAATCAAACAACGACTACTTTTACTGTCGCTCCTTTAACTATATTTTGATGATAATACTTTTCTACTTTTACTTGTAACAGATTATTCCTACACTCTGGTACTTCACATTTTACTCAAGTACAAGATCTGAGTACTTCTTCCACCTCTGATTTCAAACTCTTCCATTAACACCCTGAGTAAGTTTGCAACTGTGAGTTTTACTCACCTTGTTGTAAATCAAACTGCAGCAGCTTGACCACAGAGCGTGAACGTTGTGATCAGCTGATTTCTCGCAGTTCTCCAGTGTGTGTGAGGGGCACGGAGTGTGCACAGAGGAGTCTCCCTCCGCAGCCAGTTGATGTAGATATTAGGGCTGTGCATCTTCACTGGTCTCACGATTCGATTCGATTACGATTATCCTGTCTTCGATTCGGTTCGATATCCCGGTGCATCACGATTCATACCAATGCGTTGCATCCTCAATTTTCTATATTACTGCACATGGCTTATTTTTCATCAATGCATACATGCAGTAAATACATATGAACTCTCTTTTTATTATTTAGAAAGTGCTTCAGAAATCAATAACATAAATGTCTTGACATTAATTTATAAACCATAATAAATGAATTGTATAGGTCTAGCCTCCGTGTGTGAAGTTGTTCCATCCTCAAAAACAAAAAGCTAATGCTTCTGCAGTCGAGCTGCAGCTTCTAGCCACGGCCTTCTGTTAAGAAAGGACACTGAATGTCCTGAATGTGGCATCACACACAGGACTTGAGTCTGAACACAGCAGACAACAGGAGTATTTACAACAGCATATACAAACTAAAATAGTGCATGTGGGTGCACACTCACATTCTCTGTCTTACTGTTACATAAATCCCATGAATGTATGAGACTAAGTTAGCTTCATTATATCTCAGTGATTAAGTGAATAATAAAGTTTCTATCGGGTCACTATCAGCCTGTCACTCATTATTTTCAGGAGGGGGCGGGGTTTGGAGGAACAGAGAGGAGACGGTGATCGCGGAAGCTTTCCTCCTGCCTTCACAAACTTTACACACGTATATATCGTCTGAAAATTGCTAGAGGACATTCATACTTTGCAATACAAGACTTAAGTGTCTCTGAGCCGCAGCGACACGGAGTGATTCAGAGCGGGTCCTTCTGCTGCTGGTTCTGGACTGGTGTTCTTGTGTTGGTGGATAAAGCAGACTGCTCGGTGTTCGGTGTTGCTGTGCCGCGGTCACGTCTGTTCCCTGATCTCTGCGTCACCGACCGATTTGATATTAAAGTGACAGAAAAAACGTTATAGTAAAGCCGCGGCCGGAAAATCAGGAAGCAACGTTACTACTCTATAACCGATTATCTTCCGTCACTGCATCGAGACCGAATCGTCCACGTCCGCATCGCAATGCATCGTAGAAACGATTATTTTCAACCCCCCTAGTAGATATGGTACAATTCCGTTGTACATGCTGACGTTAACAGCAGCCCCGTCTGTGCACACGGCGACCAACTTAGTCATCCAGTGATCTAAGCCCGCCTCCTGGAAAAGCTTCTCAAGACCGTCGGTTAAGGCCTGCGCGGCTCGGCCAGCACCCAGTTCAATCAGTCATAGAACGTCACATTATTTTTTGCAGGTAGCAAAACCCAACGTAGCTGCTTAATGTCTTTTGGACATGTCTAGTAGTTTACTCCATTGAGTGTTGACAAGAAACAAGTGTAGGCGAAATATGTGTTTTTGTTTTGATGACATATCGGGTACGCAAAGGCGCGTAGTGACACAAGTGACGTTACACAATTCGGAATGTTGTCCCCCATGCGTACCTATGTACCAGTTATGTGCACCCCTGTGTATACACACCTCTAATGAAGTCCAGTAACAACCACCAACCCCAAGTATGACCTACATTATAAAACTTTAATTTAAGACTTCAATGGCAGTTCCATATGTCCTGTGTTGTTCATGTAAATATCTATTCACAAAGCTGATCTCTCCTCAGGTCCAGTAAGGAGGGTTCAGTTCATTTCCAGAGGCCCCATCATCAACACAGTCCCACCTCCTCTGTCACCTCTGTGGGATCCTTGTCCCGTACCCAGTCCTCCACCCTTACTAGCATGCTCAGTGCCTCCCACTCATCCCATCCGTCCTTCCCTTACCAGCACCCCCAGAGCCAGGGAGAGCCCTTCCCTAGCCCTGGGCCCCGCAGTCCACAGGGTCCGAGCTCCCACCACGCAGGTGAGCCCTTTACCATGGGTTCCATTCATCAAACACCAAGAAGTCATGGTTTCCCTCATGACCCGTACGGCTCCACTCCCAGGATGTACCATCAGCAGCCTCATCAGTGTCAGCAGCAGCAGCAGCAGTTCCAAGGACCTCCACCTCCTCACCTCCAGCTGCCAGTCCAGACCGCACATTTCCCCCAACCACAATCCTACTCTCAACTGCAGGGGGAGCCTTTTGCTATGATGGTGCGAGCCCACCAGATGGTGGACGTGCTTACGGAGGACAACAGAATGCTGAGGCAGGAGATGGAGTCCTGCCGTGAGAAAGTGACAAAGTTGCACAAGGTAACAACAACACTGCTGTTATGAGTTATGTTGTTTAGAATAGAGTGCAAGAAAAGGAGTGAAAAAAGTTCTATTGTTTTGAGTTAAACTAGTTTTTTTTGTATTGTGATCGTTCTTTTGAGACTATTGGTCGAAATATGTTTGAATATTAATTATGAATATTGAAGATCTCACCTTTGACGAAGCTCAGGCTGTAGACCGCAAATATGTAGATAGTGACATTGCAAATATTCAGAAGATAAATATATAATATAACATTTGGATGAAGTTTAACCCAGCTCCCTTTCTTTCCTCTTTTTTCTAATCATTCATCTTGTACCTGTGGGCAGTTGGAAACGGAGATCCAGCTGGTGTCAGAGGCATATGAAAACCTCGCTAAGTCTTCCTCGAAGAGGGAGGCCCTGGAAAAAACCATGAGGAACAAGCTGGAGCTGGAGGTCCGGCGGCTGCACGACTTCAACAGGGACCTCCGAGGTGAGAGAGCAGAGAGGGGGGTAACAATGCAATAACCGTCCTGCTGAAACTGATTCAACATAAAACTACACTGGTCAAACTGTTTTCAGCTATGTTTATTTTGCAGGAATTGAAAAAAGTATTGTGAAGAGAGGTTCAAAGTGGCACTACATCATTATTTAAGTAGTGAAAGATATGAAGTATGTCAATTGTGCACTGCATTGTTATAAATATATTTATTCAAAATATACTGTTGTTCTTGTTGGCTGAAACGTTTCATTTAATTTCAAACATACAACGTACACGCACAGGTGCTATTTTTACTTTTAAGAAAAACTCAAGATCCCATTCCTTTCTGTATCAGTGTCACGCCAGATGAGTCCTACAGTCATGCTACGTGTGGGGCGACTGATTCACAGACTGACACTGTGTTTCAGTCACTGAAACTACACCGCAAACACACACACATTTGGTCCGTTTCCCTTCTGTGTTCTTGCTCTTTAGCTTAGATCCGAGTGGGATGTCAACTTTTACGACTGACTGGGTTGAAGTTTAATATAAACTCACTGAGGCTTTTGTTTTAGAGAGTGCAAAATAAAAATAAAGGGTTCTCACAACAGGAGTTGAAAAGGTGTATTAAGTACTTTTACTACAGCCGTCACACCTTCCATGAATTGTCTAGAATCAATCTTACCAACATTTATGTATTTCACAAAGAAATCTCCAAATGGCATGCCTATGCTGTCGAGGTGTATGTGAGTCACTTTGGATAAAGAGTCTGCTAAATAACGTGTAAAAAAAAAAATGCCTCAGCTCTAATCGAACACATAGTTCAAATGCTGCATGTATTATTACGCTTGTACTCACATTAACAGGCCTATCGGGGGCAGTTACAATGTTTAGAAGTCATTGTGAACTCATACAGAGGTGCAATGTGCAAAAAAATATAAATGTTTGAGTTGTTGTCCGAACTCTGAGCCTGTGTGTGCGTGTTTTGTGTTAAAGAGCGCATGGAGACGGCCAATAAGCAGCTTGCTGCTAAAGAGTGCGATGGCTCAGAGGACAACCGCAAAACCATATCCCAACTGCTTGCACAGAGTGAGTACCACACACACACACACACACACACACACACACACACACACACACACACACACACACACACACACACACACACACACACACACACACACACACACACACACACACACACACACACACACACACACACACACACACACACACACGCACACACACACACACACACACACACACGCACGCACACAGAGATTTTAAGGGACAACTGGTCCGCTTTCCAAATCTCCGTGCGTCCCTAACAAGCTGGTTATCATACAGGAAGGAATCCAGAACATACAAGTATCCGTTAAAACAATAATCTACTTTAATGGTAATATAACAATGCAATACAATCAATACATTACCATACAAAGCCATATCATATCATATGCGTAATGTCAGGAGTATGCCTACTCCTGGCCCTTGTTCACGGGCTGCCACGACCTTCCGGTCCGGGCGGCGCGAGAAGAGAGAGAGAACAAAAACTTGCATGGCTCTCAAATACCAACAGAAACAGTAAGGGGTGGAGTTTACTCAGCCTCCACACACACACACCCCCCCCACATTCCAGAGACCTCAGATGTGTCTTAAAGGATATTTAAGATAACACAAATATTTCATCTCTCATATCTCCAACTTCTGGTTACACAGAATACAAAGTAATTAAACCCACACATATACTATTCAAGATATGTAGACTTCCCTGAAACATGACATGCTAGAGATCTTAAGCAGAATATACTCTTCCCCCACCTAGCACCCTGTCCTGCATGCCTACATCTCCCCCATAGGGCAATACAACGATAGTTACGGCTGTAACTACGGTTCTATGAGTCCCGGATGACCGCCAGAGGCGGTGCTTTAGCACTGGATATGTCCATCGCGCGCATGCGCAGCTCGAGTACCAATAACAACAAAGTCACCTGTGACCCACGTGACACCGGCTATATCAACCGGTATTGTCAGAGGATCTGTTCCCCGAATCTTCTCGCGAGCACACAAGAATTCTGAGTGACAGGGAACTCTGGCGGTCATCCGGGACTCATAGAACCGTAGTTACAGCCGTAACTATCGTTCTATTTCGTCCCTACTGACCGCCAGAGGCGGTGCTTTAGCACTGGATGACTTATACCAACAATGTCATGAAGAATCCAAGCCCTTGCTCACCACTGGAAGCAGTGGAGCTCGGCAAAAAGACCACGCCCAA
This sequence comes from Pseudochaenichthys georgianus, assembly GCF_902827115.2. Taxonomy (NCBI): domain Eukaryota; kingdom Metazoa; phylum Chordata; class Actinopteri; order Perciformes; family Channichthyidae; genus Pseudochaenichthys; species Pseudochaenichthys georgianus. Next base: position 40,644,959 of record NC_047516.1, read on the forward strand.
AGAATGGGGAGTGGCGACATTGACCTGATGACAACTGGAGAATGTGCCAGAAGACGCCCACGACGCCGCGGCGCAGATGGTCTCCAGGGGCACCCCTCTCAGGGCAGCCCAATATGTTGAGATGCTCCTTGTAGAGTGGCATCTCAGCCTGATGGCAGGGGGCGGCCACTGGCCCCGTAAGCCTGTGAGATGGTATCGACAACCCAGTGGGGCAGCCACTGGTTAGAGGGCCTAACCTCCTTTAGTGCCGCCAGGGCAAACTCAAGAGTTGCTCCTCCTGCCGTATACAGGCAGTAGCCTTGATATACGCCCTTTGGGCACCCCCAGGGCACGGCAACTTCGATGTGCCGTACTCCTGAATGTCAAAGCGTGCCAGCTGGGCAGACTGATTGAAGTGAGTTTGTGGAAGGACCCCGGGCGGGAATGCCACATTTGCCCAAAGGGCAACGCCTGAGAGTCTCACCTCGGGCATGTATTGTTTATGGAGAGGACATGCGACTCCCCGACTCGCTTCCCTGAGGCTATGGCAAGCAGAATGCTGCCTTCGTGGGCAGCCACCTAAGCCCCACCTGGGCCAGGGGCTCGAAGGGAGGAGATGATAGGGCATCCGGCAGCAAGGGCAGGTCCCAAGCCGGAGCCCTCGGGGTGCCAGGGGGACGCTGCCGTAAAGCCCCTCTCATAAAGAGGGACACCGACCTGTGGCACCCCGCCGCGGCGCCGTCGACCCGAACATGTCGGGCAGAATCGCAGCCACATAAATTCAGAGTGGAGTGAGAACGTCCACTATCTACAAGGGACTGTTGTCTAAGCAACAATGTACATGCTGTCCCCAAGGAACACGCACATTCTTGCCCCCCAGTTGGGGTAGAAAGTGCATGAGTGCAAGCTGCACGGCCCGAAGCTCTAGCACGTTGACCCGGCGCGCACTCTGCTGGGCAGACCGCTGACCCTGAACGGTCCTGCCCTGCCGCACTGCACCCCACCCTGAGAGACATGCACCTATGGTGATGGTCTCCTGGCGGGATGGGATGGCGCCCATGGGCACGCCTACCAGGAGATAGGCCCTGCCCCTCCAGCGTGACGCAGAGTGGAGCAATGCTGCGACACACTGACTTCCCTGTGCCTGTGCCACTTGGCGTCCAAGTGAAGGCTGTTCAGCCACATCTGCATGGGGCGCAACGACAGCGGCCTAAGGGCCCAGCGGCCGAGGCAGCTGCCAGTCTGCCCAAGGGCCGGAGGAACTGAATATAAGGCACCCTCTTGCCCGGCCCACGTGGAAGTAGGCATCCCTCGGTTGAGAACCACTCCACCTGTGCGTATGCAGTAGTCAGCATATAGAATGGCAGCACCTTCAGGAATCTGTTGATTCCTCTGAGGTCCAAGATCGGGCGAAATCCGCCGACTTTCTTGCTCACGAGAAAGTATGCCGAGTAGAACCCCCTGGCTAAGCAGAGGGTCTTACTGGGTTGATTGCGTCCTTGGACAAAAGGACGGACAACTCTTGGCCCAGAGGTAGGGCCCCTGCCGGATCACTGACGACTGTCAATTAGACCCAGCCGAAGGCTAGGGGCCGGAGCTGCGGTCCGTACCCCTGGGTTAAGGTGAAAACCACCCAAGGGACGGAAGTACAGACTGCCCAGAAACTGAGCTGCTGCTGGGAAAGCAGCCGCCGACCACCCCCGGGATTTCAGAGCCCAGCCCCCCGGACCCTGGAGCCTCTTGGGGGGTTCCGGTAAGGCTCTGGGGCACGAGGCCGCCTGGAAGGCGGGCGACATGGGGCACGAAAGTCATTGGGAGGCGGTTGAGTGGGCCGCTAAGACCTCTGCAGACCACCCCTGTAATCCGGCGGCTGAGTGCGGCTGCTAGAGCGGCCCCTGGGCCTGCTGGGAGTGGGCACAGGTCTGCGAGGACCCGAGTGCTGCTGCCTGGTCTGCCTAGCTTGGGCGGCACACTCCAGTGCCTCCAGGGCAGCTGATCTAAACAGCTCCCCTGGCTCGACTGGTACGCTACGGAGGACTCTCCGTCAACCGGACGAGGTGCGTCAGCCGAAGGAGGGGCGCCAACCGAAGGAAGGGGGGGGGGGGGGGGGGGCGCTAGCAGCCCCTACACCGGGCCCAGGCTGAAGGGCCAAGAGGCGACGTCATTATGCCCCTATCGGCAGCTAGCCGATCCACTTTAGAGGACAGCCTGTTTCTAGTCCTTCTATTGGGGGGAGCACACATAGCCATCGCTCCCTCAAGTCACCGGGAACGGCCGAATTGATCTGGAGGAGTACATGACAAGGAGAGGTGTCTGTTGGCTGCTGCCAGACGTTCCACCTCAGTGATTCGAGCCACTCTGAGCACCCGAGGCATCTACAGCTCATGCAGGCGTTTACCGTGAGAACCTCCCTCAGATGCTCGAATTTCGTCCCCACTGACCGCCAGAAGCAGCCGAGGCAGGAGGGGCAGCGGTCGTAGCCGTCCTCGGGCTCAAGAGAAACCATACGGGCGCTACATGAATGAACCATTCTGTAGGTAGCCAGATGCAGCGTAGCCGGGAGCGGGTGCGGGAACACAGCCTTCACCAGCTACCTGCTTAATGGAAAGAGTAGAGCGTTGCTGCTACTCGCCGAACAGAAAGAGGGATGTAATTACACCCACGTTACCGGCAGAGGGAGCGGGAGCGAGAGCACTGCCTTCACCTGGCTGGATTAATAAACACGGCAGTTCAGCGTCTACCAGGAGCGGGGGCGAGAACACTGCCGGCTGAGTTAGAGACGAATGCCAGATGCAGCATAACCGGGAGCGGGTGCGGGAACACAGCCTTCACCCGCTACCTGCTTAACGGAAAAACAGGGAAGTTCCGCGTCTACCAGGAGCGGGGGCGAGAACACTGCCTTCACTGGTTGAGTTAGAGACGAATGCCGGATGCAGCGTAACCGGGAGCGGGTGCAGGAACACAGCCTTCACCAGCTACCTGCTTAACAGAAAGAGTAGAGCCACGCCGCTACTCGCCCAACAGAAATAGGGATGTAATTACACCCACGTTACCGGCAGAGGGAGCGGGAGCGAGATCACTGCCTTCACCTAGCTGGATTAGTAAATAAGGCAGTTTACCAAGAGCGGGGGCGAGAACACTGCCTTCACTGGCTGAGCTAGAGGCGAGTGCCAGATGCAGCGTAACCGGGAGCGGGTGCGGGAACACAGCCTTCACCAGCTACCTGCTTAACAGAAAGAGTAGAGCCACGCCGCTACTCGCCCAACAGAAATAGGGATGTAATTACACCCACGTTACCGGCAGAGGGAGCGGGAGCGAGATCACTGCCTTCACCTAGCTGGATTAGTAAATAAGGCAGTTTACCAAGAGCGGGGGCGAGAACACTGCCTTCACTGGCTGAGCTAGAGGCGAGTGCCAGATGCAGCGTAACCGGGAGCGGGAACACAGCCTTCACCAGCTACCTGCTTAACGGAACCAGGCAGTTTAGCGTCTACCAGGAGCGGGGGCGAGAACACTGCCTTCACTGGTTAAATTAAGACAAATGCCAGATGCAGCGTAACCGGGAGCGGGTGCGGGAACACAGCCTTCACCAGCTACCTGCTTAACAGAAAAACAAGGCAGTTTGCCGTCTACCAGGAGCGGGGGCGAGAACTGCCTTCACTGGTTGAGTTAGAGACGAATGCCAGATGCAGTGTAACCGGGAGCGGGTGCGGGAACACAGCCTTCACCGGCTAGCTGCTTAACGAAAAAACGAGGCCGTTTGGCGTCTACCAGGAGTGGGGGCGAGAACTGCCTTCACTGGTTAAGTTAGAGTCGAACGCCAGATGCAGCGTAACCGGGAGCGGGTGCGGGAACACAGCCTTCACCAGCTACCTGCTGAACGGGAAGAGTAGAGCGGTGCTACTACTCGCCGAACAGAAAAAGGGATGTAGCTACATCCGCATTACCGGTAGAGGGAGCGGGAGCAAGAGCACTGCCTTCACCTAGCTGGGTAAAATAAAGAAGCTTAACAGTATACGCAAGACGTTAGCCGAGCGGCTGCTGCTAACGATCAAGCGAGATCAAGTCAAATAACACACATGTTTAAGACCAGATAACTAGCTTCTAAAGAAGAGAATAGCACAGAGCCGTAGTTACAGCAGTAACCATGGCCAGGGCTCACACGGCATCTCACCGTAGTTACAGTAGTAACTCTGGCCAGTACTTACACAGCATAGAGCCGTAGTTACAGTAGTAACTCTGGCCAGTACTTGCACGGTTTGGAACCGTAGTTACAGTAGTAACTATGGCCAGTACTTACATGGTTTAGAACCGTAGTTACAGTAGTAACTATGGCCAGTACTTACACAGCATAGAGCCGTAGTTACGGTATTGCCTATGGCCAGTACGTGCACGGCTTGGAACCGTAGTTACAGTAGTAACTATGGCCAGTACTTGCGGCTTAACCCCGTAGTTACAGTATTAACTATGGCCAGTACTTACACAGCTTGGAACCGTAGTTACAGTAGTAATTATGGCCAGTACTTATGGCTTAGAACCTTAGTTACAATAGTAACTGTGGCCGGTGCCTAAAGGTGTCAGCCAACGGCTGCCCACTAGACAATATAATATTGGGAGGATGAAATCCTCCTTAATGGCCATACACGCAGAGCACACAGCACACACAGTGAAGATTGTTCTCTGCATATTGTCCTAGTGCTAGGAGTCTAGTACTAGGAGCAGTAAATACAACGATATAGCGCTACTGCAACCATACCATGCGTTTACCGGGAGCGGCAGCGAGAGCACTGCCCTCACCGGCTGAGTTAAATAATGAAGCTTAACCGTACATGCAAGGTGTTAGCCAAGCGGCTGCTGCTAACAATCAAGCAACCAAGTCAGAACACAATGTTAAGACCAGATAATTAGCTTCTAAGAAAGAGAACAGCCCGCATTGAACCGTGCCTGGTTACAGTAGTAACCGCACATGCCGAGCACACAGCACCCGCCGTGAAGATGTTCTCTGCATATCATCCTAGTGCTAGGAGTCTAGTACTAGGAGCAGTAATACAACGATCTAGCGCTACTGCAATCAAACCCTATGCTACAGGGAGCGGGAGCACTGCCCTGAGTTAATAGTTAAGCTCAACAGCAAGGTGTTAGCCAAGCGGCTGCTGCTAACAAACAAGCGACCAAGTCAGAACACAAATGTTAAGACCAGATAATAGCTTCTAAAAAATAGAAAGTACTTACCTTACTTTCTGCATCTAAACGAAAAAACGGGTTTAAAGTATGACCCTCTGGGCTTCCATACTAAATTGAATGAGGGACGCAGCCAAAGCTGGGACTCAAATGCTAATGAAGCTCGGGCACAACGCCACAAGCAGAACTTTCAAAAGAGCATAAGGGCAACTTTATGGGAGAGGAAGCGGGAACACTGTCGTCACCAGAAAGTCTAAGCCACAAACAATAAGACGGTAATCAGGACAACTTGGCTGGGAGCGGGTGTGGAAACACAGCCATCACCACCAACAAGCTGACACAAACCTGTCTGTCGAGGCTCTGCACAGCCGGAAACGAAAACGTAGCCACGGTACCCTCGCGCAGCGAGCAGATGAAAGGAACAGATCCTCTGACAATACCGGCTGATATAGCCGGTGTCACGTGGGTCACAGGTGACTTTGTTGTTATTGGTACTCGAGCTGCGCATGCGCGCGATGGACATATCCAGTGCTAAAGCACCGCCTCTGGCGGTCAGTAGGGACGAAATAGAACCCTGTTTACTCTAAACAGCCCTTGTTTAGAGCCATTTTAGTCCTCACCTTTATGAAAGGATAAAACAGAGAAATCAATATAAAACACAAACACAAGTATTGTTTGAACAGTATTCACTTAACTGCTACTATTGATAATTACCAGAGAAACTCAAAGGACCTCTTTTAATATCTGGAAATTGCAACAAGACTTTCTGCCATTTTAAATATCAGATGCTGCAATCCCCCTTTTTATCTCCTTCTCCAGAGATAAACTTACACAAGGCATTTTGAAACATATCTACTGTGTCTGTCCCCCAATATCGTATAAATCCATCAGAAACTGAGATCCAAAGTACTTGAAATCGTGAAGGAACAGAACATCACTTCCCATGGCAGTGAAGGAACAATGAGGGGGCAGCTGAGTGCTAAGAAGCAGTCTCCTGGTGGTGAATCATCAGCCCACCTGCCCGCCCCCCCCCCCGAAGGAATAGCCCACAACGACAGCTGATAGGGAGGGGGAGATGCGGCTTTCCCTTCACGGGTGGAACTGATCAGAGAGAAGTAGACTCCGCTGCTGCCTCGACAAGTCCCCCAGCCCACTGCCAGCTGCTTCCAAGTCGTCTGCTGCATGGATGTCCTTGAGGTCCTTCTCCTCCAGTCCGCTGATGACAGCATCTGTGTCGACCTCCATGACGAGACCCAGATCCGTCCTGATGTCGTCCCGTGGTCCTAGCAGGTGGTTTCCCTGCCGCACACTGGCTCCCGTGGTACGAGCTGTCCCCCTTTCCTCCTATGCGGACGGCCTGAGAGATCCGCTGGGTCACTCGGTCGGGGCCGGAGAGCCTGGAGTTGATCCACTTTGTCCTGATGACCTTCAGCCTCCTGCGTCTCGGGTCCCCCTTTTGGCGTCAACAACCTGTGTGGAGAAATCTGATACAAATCCCTCAAGCCTACGCTCCGGGCTCTGGGGCCCTCTGCTGTTTGACCCTGTTGGTGGGGTGTCTTAAAACAACAGACGTCTGTGAACAGGTTTTCTAAATTAATTGTGCAGCTTCAGAATCTTAATACTTGGACTGTGCCAACTAAATAAGAACCCCAACATCTTTAGGTAAACTAAATAACATATTTCAATAGCTCTGAATTTCTGACAAGCATCTGTGTTTATTTTTAAATGAAATCCTTGAGATCCCATTACAAATCTAAATATGATTTGAACTGCTAATGTTTCTGGTAAAGAAACACACTAATGTTATGGATTCAAAAACAACCAAATCACGATACTAACAAAGTGAATGGCTTCCTGGTGATACTGCTTCTACCCGTCAGTGCTTAGATATTCTCCCGCTGAAAAAATGAATACAGAATTCCAACAAACTGTCCTCAAATGTCTTTCTATTATAAATGTAGATGAAATGTATATCCCCATAATGACCTAAACAATAAAGTCTATGGCTTTTACTTCTTTACCAGGCTAGTTACATGATGTTGTCTAAATTACATTTTGTCTCATTACATTACTATGTTTTAACTTAACTGTAAATATGTTCTTTCTACATTTCAAACCTCAGTTACTTTAATACCTGTTGAAACATTAGTTGAAACATTACTCACAGGTCAGCTTCTTCAGTATTCCATTCTGGACTTACATCTCTCTGGTAGCCCCTTGGCCACTGATTCTTTATCTGTGTTACCTGCTATAACTCAATCAATATTAGAGACATGTCAACATTCATCAAACAGTATCTTATCCCCAGATATGGAGCAGGTCAATTCTAAAACTGTCAATCAATGGTCAGATTGAACAATCGAGTTGGGGCAGCAGGTTCCTTTCAGTCCCTAAATGAAAAATGTACATTGTGAAGTTTACATTACACACACACACACACACACACACACACACACACACACACACACACACACACACACACACACACACACACACACACACACACACACACACACACACACACACACACACACACACACACACACACACACACACACACACACACACACACACACACACACACACACACACACACACACACACACACACACACACACACACACACCCACACACACACACACACACACACACACACACACACACTAACATCCATCTGATTTGCATAACAATAACCTCTTTTTTTATGAGGAAAGACATTGTATTGTACCTGTGTTCAAGATAAGGAGACGCTCCGTGAGAAGGAGAAGCTGGAGATAGAGTTGAATGCATTGCGCTCCACCACGGACGATCAAAGGAGACACATTGAGATCAGAGACCAGGCGCTCAACAACGCACAGGCCAAAGTGGTCAAGCTGGAGGAGGAGGTAAGAGCATAACATGTCACTCTTACTGGAAATAATCCTGTTGGTTGGATTAATGCTTGTTGCCATTTAAATCGAATCAGGAAATCCTAATTCAGACATAGAAACTCAGTTCCAATGGTGGTGGGACAACCAAGCATGGATCACCTTCATTAAATGTATTAGACTGAGTCTGTTCATAAAAAAATCCCTATTTCAATTCCCATCATGATGTTTTCATGACTACAGGTAGTAGAACATCAACAGTAGCATTGACATCTCATAACTCATTGATTATATCTAAAGATGAACAATGAAAACTAAAAATGTCTGATTTCTGTAGTGAAACCAAAAGTTTTGTTTATTTTATTGGAGGTGTAGAGGCTAAGCCAACACTTAATCGTATCGTAATTGACGCAGTTAAAGTTGCCAGGTTAATAAAAGCCTGGAACAATGTTTCCAGTTGTCCACTAAGTCCATTTATTTTCTCACGGCATTAAACGTGCATCGTATTTCTGTCCCCATACAAAATTAACACTTAACACAATAACTTAAGCAGTAAACTTTACCTCAGCTTGTGTGTTGTCTCTGACTTAAAGGGGACCTATCATGCAAAATGCACTTTTTTATGTCTTTTATACATAAATATGTGTCCCCGGTGTGTCAGGGAACTCACAAAGTTTCAGAAAATAAAACCCTCTCTTTTCCTCCGTGTGGAAATCTCTAAGACGGGGGTACAACGGAGCTGATACAGATTTGCCCCATGGCCCTATCAGAAACAATGCCCAACGTGTTTTGGACGTAATATGGTCTTTGTTTACATTAGCAAGCATCGCTAACACTCAGAGCTTATGGAATGCCGTTTAAGCCAAAATAAATAAATAATTAAATAAATACATATATAAATGAATATGCCTATGAAATAAATTCTGAAATAAATAAGGTGATAAATATATATAAATGTACATTTAAATACACTTTATAAAACGATGCTGAAGTTGGCTTCCGATTCAGAGCTTCCGATTCGACAGTAAAGGGGGAAAGTTGAGGGACATTTCATTTACAGCGCTGAGCGAACAATCCTCCGTTTTTGTACCTCTTAAATCGCTGCACAGTTTTAGAATTTGTGAAACCTTTATTCTATTTGTGAAAAGACAAAAAAGGGAGATTTCGCTGTTTTTTTCGCATCTAGACCAGTGTTTCTCAAACTTTTTCGCGGACCACCTAACTCCACAAATATCCAAAATCACATAGTTTTTCTAGAACAGATTACACATCGCCTGAAAATGGTACAAACAGGCGGCTACATGTGTGACAAAGGTGTTGCACTTGGCTATATTATGCAATCAAAAGTTAAACTTAAGCTCGCTCCATTGCGGAGATATTCCCGCGAGAGTGCGAAAAACTTACATTTAGTCATTTATTTCAAATGTGAAATGTTACCAATATACTCACGGACCACTAGGGGGCACCCACGGACCACCAGTGGTCCGCGGACCACACTTTGAGAAGCACTGATCTAGACCACATTAGACCACATTAGACCAGGTCCTGATCTAAAACCAGGTCCTGATCTAAAACCACTATTCCTACACTCATCAAATCTAGACTAGACTATCCCAGAGTCTAAACATGCTTTATAACAGTTTTAGATTTGTGAAACCTTAATTGTACTTGTGAAAATGCAAATAAGGGAAATTAGGTTTTTCAACATTTGTATTGAGAAAGTCAGTACAGAAGTCCACGTCTCTCCATTTAATTTTTTCGTCTGCATTATCATGTCTTCTTTTTCACTTCATAACAAAAGTAGAAAAAAAATTATGGTTAACATGGTAACGCACTGGTGTAGCAAGTTCGAGTCCCACTGCAGTCAGCATGTCGTTGTGTCCCTGGGCCAGACACTTCACCGGCCGATCGCCGGAATCAGTATCGGCCGATCCGTTCGAGTGGGCGGGACCTAAATGGAAGATTTAAACATCACTTTAAAGTTCCATTTAAAGTGATGTTTAAAACTCAGTTAATGGGGCTCATTCACTGGAGCTTCCACAAACAACAATCAACTTAATTATTACATTCAAATGATGTACATTATTCAAGTTTACATTCACTTTGGAGAATAACACGGGAGAGATGAGCGGAAGCGCTCTCTTTTCCTCTCTCCCTCTATCTCTCCCCCTCTCTCCCTCTCCTGACAGCCTGTCAGTATCTCATGCAGCTCACTGATCCAGTAATGCGTGACCCGACAGTGAAGAATAAATATATGTATAAGTAGTTTAGCTTGTTCCAGAGGTAGACACAATAGCTAAGTGTGTTAGGTCTAACTCTTGTGTGTACGTCTCAGAAAATCTGAGACGTAAACGGTAACGTCGTGACGCAGCAGGAGCACCAGTCGGGCTCTGAGTGGTGGAAACAAGTGGTGCTACAAAGAAGAACCAGTTCAGCAGCAGAAAAGCACAAGAACGGTTCTTGAACCGGAACCGATTTGGTGGAAAAGTAGCATAGTGTTTATTGGCAGTTGGCAAACCACTTAAGAGTACTGAAGTGTGAAACAAGAGCTAAGTCAGTGCTTGTGGTGCTGTTGCTTTGGGCTGGAGATGTGAGCTAACCCAGGGGCTCCCAAACGTTGCCATCCCAAGGACCCCCATATAGCATTATCCTCTGACGGGGACCCCCTGTTGCCATTTTTTTAAATGACATTATGATGGAAAATATGACAAATTCATCATCCAGCTTAATACATTTTCTTAATATATATTTGTATTAATAATTAATAATCACTTATTCTTCTAAACATTTTTTGTATTTATCTTTTGTTTCTCATTCATTACATTAATTGTGTCTTCTGTTATAAACATTCTTAACACAATATTAAAGAGTAATATCAACAGTAAACATATTTTTAAAGCATTTTTAAAGTGATTTCTGTCTTTATAATATTATATAATTTTGAACAGTAATATGAACAATTAACATATATTTTTTGCATTTTTGAAAGCTATTTATGCCTTTTTAATATTATATATAATATTCAACAGTAATAATAACAATAAACATATTTATATTGATATATATAAACAACAGTCCTTGTCATTTCACTATGTGTGTCTCTTTGTGTATACCTGTTCCCTCACTAGTGGGAGGGGTGGGCTTGGTGGCTCCTACAGTTTCAATCCTAGGTTTTAGGTTTGTCATTGTCCACTTGCAAACGTCCTCTGGGCTTTGTTTTCAATACCTTCAATGTAGAAAAGCCCTCTCAGCCAGTGCGGGATAGTCTTTTTTTTTTTTTTAAATACAGCCAGTGTCACATATGCATACAATGCATACAGAGTTAAGGCTGTTATGACAGTGTTGAGACATGCTTTACGGCATGCGAGGGATTGCTTTACTTCAGAGTAAGCCCGCGAGTTGTGTTGTTGCTGCCAACTGTAATGTCTTGACTTACTGTACAATAAACCTGAGTCGTGAAAGATACTCGACCCTCGATCATTCTACAGCCAGTACTGAGGGAGTGAAACAGTATGCACGTTTCCGGCCAGTTGATGATTTTCAGAAGAGGAATTCACTGATATCCCTTCGCAAAACACGATTCAGCACCGCCCCACGGGAAAGCCAGCGCACGTTGGAGTGGAGCAGTAACCCCTCAAACTGTGCGCCCATCTCATTACACAAAATACGTTTAGCAACAAGTGCCTCGCGATGGAGCATGCAGTGCGTTGCCACTACATTTGGGGCCTTCCGCCTGATCAAAGCTGTCACTCCGCTTTAAAAAAAAAAAATCCCCCTTTCCCTCAAACTTTGCGTGACCCCCCTGGCGGCCCCCCGGGGGGTCGGGCCCCCACTTTGAAAGACACTGTGTTAACCACGCCCGTTCATTTGAATATAAGAAATGGAAATGTAATGTGGCATTATAATAATAATAATAATAGATTTATTTTGTTTGCGCTTGTACAGGTGCTCTAGGAGACACTTTACAGATATAGTGAAAAGAAAAGAAGAACAACAAATGAATATATAGTTAAAGTCAAATAATACAAAAACAATCACACATTAAAAGCCAGAAGTGGGTTTTTGTGAGTTTTTTTGAAGGTGGTGAGGTCAGTGCAGCGACGGAGAAGGCTCTGTCCCCCCAGGTCCGGTGAGTGATGTGGGTGGGGATGGATAGGAGCTTGGCTTCTGATGAGCGGAGGCAGCGGGAAGGGACGTGGTGGTGCAGCAGGTCTGTGAGGTAGGGGGGGGGGCCTGATTGTTGAGGGCTTTGTGAGTAATGAGTAGGACTTTGAAGTTGATTATTTGACGGACGGGGAGCCGGTGGAGGTTCTGGAGGACGGGAGTGATGTGGTCTCGGGTGTGGGTGAGGAGGCGGGCAGCAGAGTTCTGGATATGTTGGAGTTTATTGAGGAGGTTGGATGGTATGCGGTAGAGCAGGGGTCGCCAACCAGTCGATCGCGATCGACGAGTGTGGTGCGGGTAGATCGCGGACCGTTAATAAAAAAAGTAACAAAAGAAAGAAAAATAAAATAAAAATAATAATGTTTGAAAAATACGTTTTTAGGTGTAAACCTATCATCCACCACCCCGTTAGCAGGTGCCACTTGATTGACGTATATTTGAGACACCTCAATAATATAATACATTAATCGTGCTTTACGTGAACCTCATCATGACACAAGAGAGGACGGCAGGACTGCAATTTCCCGTGTTCAGTGAATGCAACAGAGGCAAGTCACCAGACCAATCAGAGTTGCATGGAAATACACGTGTGCTTGTGTCATTCAAGCTCGGCTCTGTGTGTGTGTGTGTGTGGCAATAGCGCATTTAGTGTGATAGAGGGAGAGAGGGAGAGAGAGAGACCGGTGCTAGCGGGGACCGTGATGTTAGCATCTGGTTAGCTAGCTGCACTAACGGACATAAGGAGCTGTTTCCACAACAAGCTGGAGGAGTCCTCCCCTGTCAGACTGAGGGGCTCAGGTGAGCTAAAGGACTGAGTGTTGAGAACGGTTTTGTCACAAATTATTCAAAAGATTATTTCCGCGGCACACCTTCATATGATCATTATAGTTAGAGAATAAATGAAAAACAGGTATGAACTACTATATGGCAGTAAAACAAGAATACAGTTTAAAAGGGGAGTGATTTGTAAAATATCCATAAAGAAAAAGAAAATCTGTTTACAGTTGTTTCATATGGATGCTGAGAGAGGTATTCATCTCTTCATGTTGCTCTCAAAGTGCACCAGATTGATGCTTTCAACTTCAATATTTAAAAAAAAAATCTTCCCGGACCCCCCTAGAGAAGGTGAGGTCCGCTCCCCACTCATAAAAAATAGCACTTTACCCCTGCCTATATGCCGTGAGCTGATTATGGAGCCTTCATTGTAACGGCCCGTCCACACAGCGGCGTGCGTTGACGCTTCACCATTCACTTTGAATGGGGTGACGTCACTTTTAGCCGAAATGCATCGTGGGAAGTGACGTGGCTCGCTGCAAAAGTTGAGCAATGTTCAACTTTTGACGCCTCGGCAGAAGCGTCAGCCAATCTTATCATATGCCAGTACAAGCTCTAGCCAATCAAACCGCTGCTTGTGTGTCAGGGGCGGGAGATTCATGTGATTGGTTGTTGGTCGAGTTTCAGACACGCCCGCCGGCAAGCGTCAGCGCACGCCGCTGTGTGGACGGGCCGTAACAGTAATTCAGATGCAAAGCCTATATAAAAGGCCTCAAATTGGAAGCACTGTCTGGGCCGTCTTTTTCACTCAATTCTGCAATAGGTAGATCTCGCCTTTCACCTAGGCCGAGGTCGGTGATCTTGGGCTTAAAAATGTTGGTGACCACTGCCGTAGAGGATGCTATTGCCGTAGTCGAGATGTGATGAATGCATGAATCAGGGTTTCAGCAGCAGAGGAGGAGAGTGATGGGCGGTATCAATCTTGATACAGGGTAGTTTGGATTCCTAAAGCTTTTTGTCTACTATCCCATCATTCAAGGGTGGTTTTCACTATAAGTAAGTACATTATTTGACTATGTTCAATCTGAATTTACTTTAAAATGAAAACATCTATATTGATTCTGACTCATCTACATCCAACTCACAGGTTCATCATTGCTTTTAGAAAAAAGATTATGAATTGACCCCTTCTTAGAAGTGAAGATATAGTCATTTTTTCTGGGAATGTCATCTTCGAGCCTGAGACCTGAAAAACAGGCTTGGGCTTAACAGGATAAAAGCAGATTTGGTGACGGACTTGATGTGGGAATGGAAGGAAAGGGTGGAGTCAAAGATGACACCCAGGTTGCAGACTTCAGGCGATGGAGCAGCCATCAACCTCGAGGATGAAGTCGCCAACCTTCCAGAGCAGCGCCTACACTGCCACAACCATGAGCTCTGTTTTCTTGCTGTTAAGCTTGAGGACATTTGATGACATCCAGGTTTTTATTTCGTGCAGGCAGTTGACAAGGGACTGAGGGGGGAGCTGGGAGGATGGAGTAGGGCTGAGAGAGATGTGGGTATCGTCAGCATAGTAGTGGAAGTTGAGTCCATGATGGCGGATGATCTGTCCGAGGGGGAGCATGTAAATGGTGAACAGGAGGGGGCCAAGCACAGAGCACTGGGGGACACTGTGATTGACAAGTCCAGCCTTTCCTGCTGCTGCTTTAATTTGTGCAAATTAAGTAGTACTTGATTTAGTGCAGCTTTAATTTTTTTTGAACATTTTCCCACATTGGAAACCCTGTCATCAGGATTGATTTCATCATGATTATACCCATTACCTTCATATTTAGAAAACCAAACCTTTGTATTGGTAATTAAAACAACATTCACAAATCATTAAACAACATTTGGGCTTTAAACCATGTTTTATGTCTTTCCCTTTTATCATGTGGCAGTAAAGAAATGATAGTTTATACACCAGAGATGGAGTACTCGAGACTCGGGTGCCGTTTTTCGGGACTCGGGACACTCGACTCGGACTCGCGCATTAATTGACGCGAACTCGGACTCGTGAATTCTCGCGCACGATGACTCTGACTCCTGAATTGTTCATCCACGATGACTCGGACTGACGCCTAACTTGGACTCGGATTCGAGCAAGTTTTGTCTCGAGTCAGATGAACTCTGTCCTGGCATGTGCACCTGCGAGGCGAGTTCACGTACTGGGCGTGGGCGCGCCCCCGCTATTCCAGTCTAAAGATGTCCAGAGACACACCCCGCATGCTGTATGCTTTCACAAATGTTGCTTCCACATTGGGAAAGAGCTGCGCAACATGCTCGTGATGTGGAAAAAAGATTGAAAAGAAGGCTCCATAACACATTACTCCAAGGATAAAGTTCAGACATATAGGTAGGCTGTATTGAACCCTATCATCAGAGCAATGTGATCAAATCAATAAATAAAGATTCAGCTGATAACACAAAAGCACATGGCTACTTAGCATGCAGAATGTCCTCATTTTGCATGCTAAGTAGCCATGTGCTTTCTGGGGCTTAATCTTTATCGATATAATTTAAACATTCATTATTATAATAATAATAATCATTGTAATATTATTAAGATTTATATTCCTATAGCACCTTTTGTACAAGAATTGTAGCCAAACTTGCTTCACAGCAGTTCAATCGACAAATGAGTATAAAATGACAGGATAAATAGAATGGGAGGATGAAACCCTCTTTGATGGTCACAGGTGCAGAGCACACGGCACACACGGTGACATGTGGCCTCTGCATTTAACAGATAGTGGTGTGACTCCAGATAGACCCAACTCCACAAACGTATTGTCCTGGAATGTAAAGGCTATGAATAGCCCTGTCAAAAGGTCAAGACTTTTTTCTCACCTCAGAAAGTTAAATGCAGATGTGGACACGCATGGCTAAAAAAAATCAACATTTATAGTTAGGTCTTCCACTCAGATTTTGACTTCAAAGCCAGAGGTGTTGCAATCCTCATAAGTAAGAGGATACATTTTTCCACCACTAACATTATTGCTGACAGAAATGGGAGATATTTAATTACTACTGGTATGATTTGGCAAACTCCTGTTGTATTGGTGAAGTGGGGCAAACAAGTATTTAGTCAGCCACCAATTGTGCAAGTTCTCCCACTTAAAAAGATGAGAGGCCTGTAATTTTCATCCCAGGTATACCTCAACTATGAGAGACAGAATGGGGGGAAAGAATCCAGAAAATCACATTTGATTTTTAAAGAATTTATTTGCAAATTATGGTGGAAAATAAGTATTTGGTCAATAACAAAAGTTAATCTCAATACTTTGTTATATACCCTTTGTTGGCAATGACAGAAGTCACACGTTTTCTGTAAGTCACAAGGTTTTCACTGTTGCCCATTCCTCCATGCAGATGTCCTCTTTGAGTCCCTGGCGGCGTAGTGTGTTACTGATGGTAGCCTTTGTTACTTTGGTCCCAGCTCTCTGCAGGTCATTGACTCGGTCCCCCGTGTGGTTCTGGGATCTTTGCTCACCGTCTCTTCTTGTGATCACTTTGACCCCACGGGGTGAGATCTTGCGTGGAGCCCCAGATCGAGGGAGATTATCAGTGGTCTTGTATGTCTTCCATTTTCTAATAATTGCTCCCACAGTTGATTTCTTCACACCAAGCTGCTTACCTATTGCAGATGCAGTCTTCCCAGCCTGGTGCAGGTCTACCATTTTGTTTCTGGTGTCCTTTGACAGCTCTTTGGTCTTGGCCATAGTGGAGTTTGGAGTGTGACTGTTTGAGGTTGTGGACAGGTGTCTTTTATACTGATAACGAGTTCAAACAGGTGCCATTAATACAGTTAACGAGTGGAGGACAGAGGAGGCTCTTAAAGGAGAAGTTACAGGTCTGTGAGAGCCAGACATCTTGTTTGTTTGTAGGTGACCAAATACTTATTTTACAGAGGAATTTACCAATTAATTCATTACAAATCCTACAATGTGATTTCCTGGATTCTTTCCCCCCATTCTGTCTCTCATAGTTGAAGTGTACCTAGGATGACAATTACAGGCCTCATCTTTTTAAGTGGGAGAACTTGCACAGTTGGTGGCTGACTAAATACTTTTTTGCTCCACTGTATATGCTCCCAATTTTGATAATGCTGCGTTCTCTAACAGCTTGCTGTTTTTTTGCAAAATCCCATGTCTTAAATCCCACCTTTTAATACTGGGAGGGGGTTTAAACGGTGCTATTGACCCATCCTTAGACCACTCTTCTCCCACACGTTCTCTCCGTCCACTATGGCAAGGTCATTTTCTGACTGTATGTCTCTGCATGGCCGTGCCGACCCCTGGAGATATAATAATCCTCAGTCTCGTGATTACTCCTTTTCTCTCACGTACATCATTCTTTTTCTCACATTGACTATTTTGTCATTGACCATAAATTGCCGCCCAAGGTTACCTCTTCAGAATATTTACCAATCATCATCTCGTACTCCTCCACAGTGGAGATTCAATTCACTTCTGCTCTCTGATGCCAAGTGTTGTAGTACAATCTCCACTGCCATCGATGACTTTCTGTTCAATAATAAGACGAGCTCCACCTCCCACTCTCTCCTATGGGAGTCGCTCAAGGCCTACCTCAGAGGGAAAATACTCTCTTATGCCTCACATTTGAACAGGACCCGTAGAGCTAGGCTGGACGAGCTCTCGAAGGCGATACTTGACTTGGAGCGTCCCCAGATCCGTATAAACAGCGCCTGAATCTCCATTCGCAATTCAGTCTTCTATCTACTCGAGACTCAGAGCGTTACTGCACTCAAGGGGAACATACTATGAACATGGCGACAAGGCTAGTCGATTGCTCGCGCACCAATTAAAATGCAAAGCAGCCTCCCGATTAATTCCTCAAATTCTAGACTCCTCTAACAACTTGACCTCTGACCCAGCACAGATTAATGATGCCTTTCAACGTTTTTACTCTACCTTGTATACGTCGGAGATGCCATCAGACACCACCAATATGATTCACTCAGTTCCACCTGACCTTGATTCTCACTCTTGATGAGGTTATGCGATCTATCGGGTCAATGTAGAGCAGTAAGGCCCCAGGACCTGACGGGTTCCCTCCTGAATTAAAAAAAAGGAATAAACAGGCTTTATACAGGGCACATTTTCAATATACGTACACTTTTCAACATTTATTCCAAGCAACCCTTCACCCTTCCTGAGGTGGTCGTCTCTCTTTTTTGTATCATACATTTTTTATTGCAACATCTTCAATTTACAACACAGAAGACAATTCAGGTTGCACAACATTTTGGATTAATTCAATCCCATCCCTCTATCCTACATCCCACCCACCCACTCCATCGCCCACCCCCCTCCACCAACCACCATTCACCAGGGCAACAACATCCCCTCAGGGATTATATTCTTATTTAGTCAGGAGCTCCTTTAAATTAGATATCAGATCTGTTCACTTTAAAATGGTATCAGGTTTTGCATCGTTGATTCTCGCAGAGGACAGTTCAAGGTAAGAAATGTTCAAAAAACTCTGAAGCCAGTGACTTGTGAGTTACTCAGATGAGTACCAGGAGACAGCGTTTGGTACTCACCCCACACGACGCGTGGTCCTCCTCAGTGTCTCCTTCACTGTCCTCTATTTACACTTCTTGCAAGCTAGATGCTGCAGATGCACCTCCCTGTCCCTGTTTAAGCCTCCCATTTGCTTTCTCCAAAACGTGTTGCCAAAACGGTGAAGTCCTTGCATTTCCTGAGGCCAAGTTGAAGCAGAGATGGGGACTCGAGTCTGCGACTCGAACTCGAGTCGCACTTAAGTCGCACACACAGAGACTTCAGACTTGACTTGGACTCGTGACCAAAATACTTCAGACTCGACTTGGACTCGTGTGTTGGGACTCGTGAACAATCATTGTGTTTTCTATTTTTGGCGTATTAAAGGTGGGGTAGGTACATTTGAGAGAAACCGGCTCGAGATCGCTAGAATTTAAAAATACACAACCGGAGATAATCTGCTAGAGGCTGCTACTTCCTTATAGAGCCCGCCTCCTCCAACACACACGAACGCGCACATGACCAATGAGGGCACGAGATAAGTTTGTGCCCAGATGGAAGGCTGACAGGCAGGCAGGCCATCCAGTTACTTTAGCCGGGCTCATTACGCAGACGTGCGCGCCTCTGTTACTACCTCGTAGTAACACAATGGCGACCGGCGGCACACCTGCGGCTGTACCTCTTGTAATTAGGTTCAACTACAAAAACTTCGAACAAAACGCCGGCGGCACCAACAAAAGGAGCGCACACTGCAAAGTCTGCAATATCAAAATCAAGGATGCTGGCGCAACAACGTCGAATTTCATCAGGCACTTGAAAAGTCACCCGGAGAGGTCAGTCACATTAACGCATGGACGGTTAGCAAACATGTTTAGCTCAGCATCAGCTGTGTAATGTTAACTTAGCTTGCTACCAGCTTTGTAACTGAATATCTGAAAAGATTAGTGAATTGCTTGTCACACTTGTTTGAGTTGAGTGGCGTTGACATCCAACTCTTGACATGACATAAAAAAGGTCGGTAACGTTAATCATTACCCGCTTTTAAGTACTTTTAACAGTTTCCCTGCGGGGGATTAATAAAGTATTTGTGATACTGATTTCTGATTCTGAAGTGTTTTGCTTATAGGTTGTTTGCATTTAGATAAAGTGTGATGTTTGTCCTCATATTGCAATAGCCTGTTTAAAGTGATCATATAACAAACAACTAATCAGTACTGATACTGTATGCTAATAGATATAGGAGTGATAATAACACAGTAAGTGCTTTGAATTTCTTAGATATAGCTGTGCAGTATTCTTAACAGACTGGATAGCAGCAGACAATAGAAGGCTTATTACAACCAGAAGAGACATGAGACTTTTATTTTTTTAGAGACTTGAGACTTGACTTGGACTCGTGACCAAAGACTTGAGACTTGATCAAGTCTCACCCCACAAAGACTTGAGACTTGACTTGGACTCATGACCAAAGACTTGAGACTTGATCAAGTCTCACTCCACAAAGACTTGAGACTTGACTTGGACTTGCAAAAAAAGACTTGTGAACATCTCTGAGTTGAAGGATCAAATAATAAGAAATGATCACATGACTTGAAGTCATATCTGATTTCAGATGTGGGAAGTTACTAAGTACACTTCTTCAAGTACTGTACGTAAGTACAATTTTGAGATATTTGTACTTTACTTGACTTTGATGCTACTTTGTACTAATACTCCACTACAATTCAGAGGTACATGGTGTACTTTTCCTCCACTACATGTATTTAATACCTTTAGTTACTTCACAGATGTGGATGAATGATGTGAAATCTAACCAAGTGTTGAATCAGACTTTAGTTCCACCTGGAGTAAATCCACCAGCTACCCTGCAGTCTACAAAGTCATTCAGACTAGCTGCACCTTCACCAGCGTTGAGAACACTTTCATGATCAATCATTATAAAACACATCATATATATTATTCTGAAATGGACCAATGTACTTTTACTTTTGGTACTTTAACTATATTTTGATAATACTTTTCTAATTTTACTAAGGTAACATTTTGAAAGCAGGACTTTTACTGCAACAGAGTATTCATACAAAATATCTGATTTCAAACTGTTCCATTAACACCCTGAGGAAGTTTGCAACTGTGTGTTTTACTCACTTTGTTGTAAATCAAACTGCAGCAGCTTGACCACAGAGCGTGAACGTTGTGATCAGCTGATTTTGCGCAGTTCTCCAGTGTGTGCGCGGGGCACAGAATGTGCACAGGGGAGTCTCCCTCTGCAGCCAGTTGGCGGAGTTTTGGCACAATTCTGTTGTTCATACCGACGTTAACCCCGTGTGTGCACACGGTGAACAACTCTGTCGTCCAGTGATCTGAGCCTCTGCCTCCTGTAAGCTTCACAGGTCCGTCGGTTATGTCCTGCGCGGCTCGCCCAGCTCCAGGTCAGTCAGTCATAGAAAGCCCGAAGATCTGTTGCAGGGAGTGAAATGGCAACTTAGCTGCTTAATGTCTTTGGGTTTTTTGACATGTCTACTAGTTTACTCCATTGAGTGTTTACAAGAAACACGTGTAGACGAAATATGTGTTTTTGTTTTTGATGTTTTGAGGTACGCAAAGGCGCGTAGTGACAAAAGTGACGTGATGCAATTCAGATTTGTGCCGCGCATGCGTACCAGTTATTTAAAAATGAAATAGAGAAAATAAATAAAATAGCTTTTGAAAATATGTGCATCTTAAAAGTGCTTAATTTTAGATAAATCAAATAAAGTGTAGCAGCAGCTTGAGTTTCCCTTTTTCGTTGTTAACCGTTTCACATCATGACTTAGCAGTTTCAGACGATTATAGAACAAGTCTTTACACATCATAACAAGTGAACAGTTTCAAAGTTTCTCTTTCTTTCCCTCTTATATTGCAGTCCCTCACTCGCTCTTTTTTAATTCAGTGCGAGAATTGAGCTGGAGCTTGTCCTGCCAGGAGTTTAGATCTGGGCTGAAATGGAGTCAGGGCCATTCTCACACACATGCAGGTGCTCATTGGTTAGCTCATTGGTTAGCCTGGGTTAGCTCATTGGTTAGCCTGGGTTAGCTCATTGGTTAGCCTGGGTTAGCCTGCGCTGGAACCATATTTAGTTTTAATGTTGATCCTGGGGGACTGATCATATTGGGCTCTGAGACTGCTTAGTTGTTGTGACCTCAGTTCTGACTTGAGAGGGAATGTTTGGTCAAACACTTTGTGTTTTGTCTCATAGTGGCGTGTTGTCTCTTTTAATGAGCGCCACGGTCTCTGAACAAATGAGACACACTGGCTCTGTGCTCCCAGTGGGCAGGATGAGCATGAACGAGTCCACTCAGGGTTCAAAGCTCTGTTCTCACCGTCCACTTTCCTCTTCTTGGAGAGCGCCATGTGTGATTATGTGTCTCTCCCTGTCTGCCGCTAACTCGCCTGTTCACTCTCCTCTCCATCTTCTCTCTAGCCTCATCCCAATACCCCTCCTCGACTCCTCCTTTCCCTCACTCGCGTATTTTCCTTGCGTCTTAGCTCCGCCTCCGTAAGATGCGAGGGAGAGACACGAGAAGGAGACGCGAGGACAGAGGAGTCCTCAGGTATTCATTGGGATGTCCTCGTTCACTCAAACGTCACTCTGATACGACGTCTGTTAATGATGCCATGTGCACAGCTGTATCCCCTCTCATCGGGCTGAACTGAAGAACCTTTAGAACCGGCCCATTTGTAGTTAAATATTTAAATGAATGAATCTTTCTCTTGTTAGTCAAGGAATTCAATGTATGATGGTTGGTCCTGCTTTTGTGTTCCGTTTTGGTGTAAAATGTAGCCTACATTTAAATAAAAATATAATTATAGTAACGTGAACGCCTTTACTCTGAAAATGTGTGTCCCCACATTCACCAAAAACCCACATTAACAAATAATTTAACTCCTGAATATCTTAACACAAAACAATACAAATAATTGTTATTTATCAAGATCTAGCCATTTATGAAATAGCTTTCTTATTCGCTATGTTTTAGTGACATTCAAGATCATTAAACATGACTTAAATTGTTAGTATAACCTTAAGAAATGAATTGCACATAATGGGGCTTTTATACGCGAGTAGTGAAAACACTTCCGCTAGTCTGCTCGCGTGTATCCTCTCTTTCGTCTCCTCTCTCACCCCTCCTCGACTCCTCCGTGTGCATTTCAGCTATTGGGACGTCCTTCGAAATGGCGTGTCTTGATCGATTTCCGGGTCAAGTCCCGGAGGAGTCGAGGAGGGGTATTGGGATGAGGCTTTCGTCGTGCTCTCATCTCTTCTTCTGTGTTTCTCTCCCTGTATCGCTCACTCGTCTCTTTCGCCCCCTGTCAGAGGCGGTTAAAATAGAATCACCCCGTCAAAATTGAAATCCCCTATTAATGTATTGATTATAGGTCCGGGTCCGTATAGGTCGGCGTCCGGATCCGGACCGCGGTCTGCCTGTTGCCAACCCCTGATTTAGAAGATGTACAGCAGGTTCCATTGGTAATCTCAAACCTATTAAATCTTTAAGGGTACTAATAACCTTCCTCCAAAAGTGTAATACTCCTGGACACTTATGTTGTATGGGAGTAAGAAAGAGCCAATGGGTCCCTGGTGACAAAATGAACAATTGGTCAGGTACCAATCCAATTCTGTGTCTAATTATTGGTGTTAGATATGCTCCATGACAACATTTCAGGTTTTTTGAAGCACCCGTAACATTAGCCCAAATTGCATCCCAATCCAATTATTGTCCTTCTTAAAACTATATGTCTGGTTTACTGTCCTATAGTTTACATTGGAATGATTTCAAACCTGTTTTATCCCAATCATTATAAAGGAGTGCCTTGGAAATATGTGTTTACATAAATTGTGATCAAACCGTTTGAGACCCACTGAGATAACTTAGACTAAAGTGAACTATCTAAACCCTCAGAGTCCTTTTACCTCACTGAGCTCTAGTTATCAGCCTCAGTCTGACTGGAGAGGACTCTCCCTCCACATCATTGTAGAAACATCTTCTTCTTCCGTTAGAGCAGCTAGCACCAGATGCTAATAACAACAGCGCCGGTTCCAGTGCACCCTCCCTTTCTCCCTCCCTCACTCGCACTTTGGCTGTGAGCTGCGGGCGCCAGATAAGCCAACATCCCCCATTTTCATCACTTGCAGCGCCCATCGTACAGGGCGAATGAAAAGTGTAACCGGGATGAAAAGGGTGTTACATTTACTTAATTATGAATGTTGTTACATCAAGGCCGAAAATTAGGATGAGCAGCAACGGTCAAAACATTTGTGTTCCCTCCCAGAGCTGTCAGCGCAGCACCTCCACAGATCTGGCGCCCTAGGCGAACATGGTTACGCTGTAGGAAGTGTAGGTACAACGCTACATTTCCCGCCCCTTCGCAGTCATACAGTAAGCTACGGAGAGCGGATAGAAACATTTCCTCAGGCATCGAAAAGCGGAACCGAAATTCACATTTCTAAAAGATGCCGTTTGGAATCGAAACGTTGGAACCGGTTCTCGGTACCCAACCCTATAGATAAACGAAACTATTTGTTTGGGAGCACTTTGCACCCAACTCAGAATAGGATGTTCTTTCAAATCTGACCCCCAGGGGACCCCATAGGCTTTACAGGCAGACCTTATTCTAAAGTAAAACAAGAGAGACTGTTGATCAATATTATATTGAGACCAGTTTTTGAAAGTCATGAATACAATTTTCCCCATTAATGTCCTGAAGAGTTTTAATACCTTTATCCTCCCCAGCTTTGTTGTTAAATGGTTTGCCCCAGTCAATAGGTTATGATTGTTCCATAATGGAGATGACCTACACCACACACTCTTAAAGTTTAGGAATTTCCCTGCTGCTCTGAACACTTTAATCATATAAGTTAAAATTGGACCGTAGAGTAAATCACATGTTTCGGTAGATATACCTGAAAAGAGAAAGTAATCTTATCGGCGCTATTAAGTCTTGTTCCATATTCTTCTAAGATGACATTTTATCCTCATTTACCTTGTTCTCTCTATATAGCTGAGATATCTTAATATGAATGCCCAATGATATAGTTTCAAATGTGGGCATGCCAATCGCCCATCTGATCTTCTATACTGAAGAGCTGACCATGTTATACTGGGTCGTACCATTCCAGATATAGCCTCGTAGTAAAGAATCTAGTTGTTGCCAGTATCCTGTTGGAGGTGCTCGAGGGATCATTGAGCTTACCAAATGTATGCGGGGCAATATGTTCATTTTAACAACCGATAAACGGGCTGGGACTGATGCTGGAAGGTGTTTCCATCTTGTAATATCTTCTTCTATTTTCTTCAAAACTAAAGAGTAATTTGTTTTAGCTATAGACGATAAGGAAGTAAATAGAGGACCTCATTTGAAACATTGGTCTGGGGTGGGAGGGACACCTCACTTTGGCCTATGTTAAGAAGCATCAGCGTTGATTTTGATAGGTTCATCTTGTATCCCGAAAGCTGCCCAAACTGCTCCAATACTTCTAAGACACAGGGGCGGGTTCGCTGAACATCTGCCATACAGTCTAATGTATCGTCTGCATATAGTGATATAGAATGTGACGTTCCACCTATTGTGATGGGGGAAATCTGAGGGCAATTCCTAATGAATTGTGCCAGAGGTTCGACGGATACATTGAAAATTAAAGGAGACAGAGGGTCTCCTTGCCTTGTACCCCGTTTTATGTCAAATAAGTCGGAGAAGCTTCCGCCCGCGCATACTCGAGCTGTAGGATTCCCATACAATGTTTGAATCATGTTTATAAAAGTATCTCCAAATTTAAATTCTTTCAGAACCCTCCACAGATATGGCCATTCCACGCGATCAAACGCCTTTTCAGCATCTAAAAACAAAAGGCCACAGGCAGGTGGAATTGTATGTGTTGCGCCAAGAATGTGCAGGAGTCTGCGGATATTATTAGATGCGAGCCGCCCTTTAATAAAGCCTGTTTGATCGGGGATTATTAATTTCCCAACAAGTCTCAAGTCTAATAGCTAAGACCTTGAACATTTTTTTGAGGTCAGCATTTATCAGTGATATTGGGCGATAGCTAGAACATTCAAAGGGATCCTTTCCAGGTTTGGGTATAACCGTAATCAGAGCCGTATTTAAGTCGTTGTGGAACATACCCTTATTGGTAGCATAATTAAGTGTTTCTAACCATACCGGTCCAATAATATCCCAACATGTTAAATAGAGTTCCACAGGTATGCCATCTATACCCGGCGTACGGCCCTTATTTGTAGCTTTGGCAGCTTTATATAGCTCCTCCAGCGTGATAGGTGACTCCAGTGTGTTGGTGTCATCAAATGATAATGTAGGGAGGCCTAATCCGCTAATTTTTTTGGCAAAGTCTTCGTCAGAAGGAACTGAGCTACTTGAATACAGTTCTTTAAAGTAAGTTTGAAATGTTTCATTTATCTCCTCTGTAGAAGATGCTGTTCCGCGTTTATTACATCTGATTGCTGGTATGGTCCTTGTAGCCTCTTGTTGTTTTAAAGTTAATGCCAAAAGGTGGCTTGGTCTGTTTTGGTGTCCTTTGATAAGCAGGCAGTCATATAATTAGCTAGAACTAGCTAGATCTGATGGATTTAAACATAAACGCGAGTGAAGTCTAATCTGACAGGAGAGAGAGATCAGCTGCTGCTGACGGAGATACAACGCAGCTCTACATGATCACCTGCAGCGGTGAGCGGAGAAAAACACACACTAAGAGTTAGAACATCACACTTAGCTATTTGATCTACTCGAACTAGCTAAACTAGTTATACATATGTTTATTCTTTACTGTCGGGTCACTTATTACAGGTTCTTCAGCGAGCTGCCTGAGCCTGATACTGACGGGCTGTCAGGAGAGGGAGAGGAAAAGAGAGCACCCTGTTTATTTTTCCCATTTTATTATCCAGAATTTGTAAACTTTTGAATGAAGTAGTTAATCTACTATTAGTTTGTTTAAATGTATTACTTATTTTGTTTTTTTCATTAACATAAAATACATCTCATGTACCCCCTGCAGTACTCCAACTTACCCCTAGGGGTCCGCGTACCCCCATTTGAGAACCACTGGTGTAATGGATACTGCCCTGAGTGACAGACTTTTTCCCCACTCATAAAAAAGGCGTATTCGTCGTGTGACTGCATGTTTTATCTTCTTTATCACCTTTATACCTTACTACAATGTATCAGCTAGTTATTGCAGGATAACACATACTTAGTGGAAATGTATCAACTATACTTAAACTAATGCACATCTTTTAAACATTAATGCTAAAAGTCACCATTCAGCTATTCAAATATTCAGCGTTCTCTGCATGTTCAGCAACAAATGTATGCAGCTTACAGCATTCGCACACATTTTCAGCAAGAAATGCCTTTTCTAGTCATCTTAATCTCCTTCTACCACCACAAATGTGACCCGCTCTATCGAAATCAGTCGGAAGTCTCAACGGCTCATTTCAAAATAAACGTGGATTTACGTAAAAAACAATTTGTTCGGTGTTCGGGTGTTTTGTTTGATTTTAAACAAACAAAGTCTTGGCTTTCAGAATATGAAACTTTTATTTCCAAAATCACACGATAAATACATTTTTGAAGCTTGTAAAGGGACGAAGACAAGCACCTCTCACTCGCAATCTGCTCTTCCAGCAGCGCCGCCCCCCCCTCCCTCCGGCTGACATTATGAATGTAAGAGTATAGTAATCATAGATAACACGGCAGGGTCCGTTACAGTTTGTTTTCATCTGATTTCAATTAAACAAAGTCTTGGCTTTCAGAATATTAAACTTGTTTCGGCAAATTCAGATAATAAATACAACTTTGAAGCTTCGGCATAATTGCAAGCGGAGAACGGAGTAACTTGACGTCACAGCAGGCATAACAACAGCCGGTGTTTCTCCTGAGGGTTTTCCCCGGGAAACAAACAATACACACAAACGCAAAATTACACAAACACACACACACACACACACACCCACACACACACACACACACACACACACACACACACACACACACACACACACACACACACACACACACACACACACACACACACACACACACACACACACACACACACACACACACACACACACACACACACACACACACACACACATTTACACACACACTCACGAGCTTCCCCTCCAAAGGAAAATATCTTCCCTCCGTAGTATTTTGATCATTTGCTAATAACCAATCAGATCGATGGATTCCAGAGAAGAGAAAACTTTGAAGGCCTTTCTCTCAAAATGATGACTCGGTGACAGTCATTATATAATGTGACATATTTCGCTTACTATTTGGAGTACAAAGACAATCCTGATATCATTAGAAAGCTAGGAATATCCTCTTTCCAACAGTGTATACAACTCAAAATGTGTCTTCGGGTCAATGCGACTGATTTCGATAGAGCAGGTCACAAATGTTGGCATGCTACTCGTCCGGCAGCGTTGACACAAAACACACAAAAACCACATAAAAAAGTGCGGAATGGCCAGGATTGGGTTGCTATGTCTTTTATAAGAGATTTGCTTCGCCGTCTTGATGCACATCGCAGAAAACTGTGATCATTTGCCCCATTGGACTGAATGGGAAATCCATTTGAACAGAGCTCAAAAACACCCCACTTTTACCCCATACAGATTCCACATACTTTAACGTATAACAAATATTACAAGTTTTAACGGTTCTCGAGACTATGGACTTTATTTAAACTAATTTAAATCCAGTGGTAATCTAAAGATGTTCACAAACGATGCAGGAATGTGGTACAAGAATCCAAAAATCTAATAGATAAACAGTTAAAATAGTCAGCTAAAACTGAGCTAAAATTCATGGGTCAAAGTCAAAAGACAAAGTCAACTGTAGTGTCAATCTTCCAGTTTTTGTGTACAGAGATCGAAATACTGTTTCCCACAATCCCGAATAAAAACAATGTATATAGAATATAAAATATAAAAATATGTGTGCAAATATGTATGTATATACATGTTCTTTGTTGTACCTTGACAATACAACTAATGCTATTAATACTTACTCAGCGGGGGTAATGTTAGCATTGTGACACACAACCAAGTTTCAGTCACAGTCAACATTTCTCGGAATGTTCTAGTTTTCTCATAGTGCATTATGTTTCTGATGGCAGTGGAGACTGTTGGGACTGAACCATAAATACAATCTTCTGCTGTAGGTGTCTTTTGGCAGGACTTCTTATATCGAAGTAAACTTTGCTAAGACTTGGTTAACTCCTTAATAAAAAGTAATAGCAGAAAATGAAGAAAACTTTTGACTGGCTGTGGCTACCAAATGTAAACGAGAGCTTAAGCAGTTTCTTCACAAAGTAATGCAGTTTTATTTGGTTAAATAAGGCAGAATATTTATCAGTTTAAATTTTACTTGATTTACTGTACTTCAATAGCTAAGATCAACGAATAAAACCTAAAGCTTTATACATATCAATTTAGACGTCTTCCCGTTGTGTCAACATATACAACAGTACAATGTGTCTGTGATGAGTAAATAGAAGCTCTAGTCTGCTTCTTATTTTACTGAAGTCAAATTAAATGTTGCAGATCAAAGATAAAAAAGCAATCTGTTTTTACCATTAAATGCCAACTGAATTATGAATGTGCGTTTTAAATATTGTACGCATTCAAGTCAAGATCAACTATGTACGGCTTTTCAATTGATGTACGATACTGGTTAAGACTAAGCTGATCACTAGTTGTTTTTAACTATTGTATCATTTGTAACTGTGGTTCCCATTGATGTGCCATGTGTCTTCAATACAAATATTAAAAAATAAATCCAACTGAAGCACTACCACTAAGAAAGCTTCTGAGGTTACCTCATCTTGGAGTCCTCATTTCTTGACACAACATGTTATAAACATGTGGAGTAGGCTTTGTTAAGGATACATGGCAGATCAGAAGACAGTGATGTAAATATGGTCTTTCCTCTCTTTCTCTCTGTCTATGCACAGCTAAAGAAGAAGCAGGTCTATGTTGAGAAGGTGGAGAGGATGCAGCAGGCTCTGGCTCAGCTCCAGGCAGCCTGTGAGAAAAGAGAACAACTCGAGCATCGACTTCGAACGAGACTGGAGCGAGAGCTGGAGTCGCTACGCATGCAGCAGGTAATTGCCATGCCGGTGGAAAGAAGAGGCCCTGCATAATTACGACAAATGATTACATTATTTTAAGTCTGGGCCAAAAGTATAGAAGTATAAATCAATTTGTTTGTATTTATTTATTTTTTCTCCCAACATGGTTTGAGTTTCAAGGGCTGTTAAAGAACGTTATGCTTCATATAAAATGTAATGTTAAACTGTAATAATGAACCTTTGAAATATAAATTACATTTGACATGTGGAAACTGCATGTGAGCGCTTAAGCGGTCTGTCCGTCAGCGGTGTAAACAGCAGAAGCTCTGGGAAGGATGCTTAATGTGTGTGTGAACAGCGCACACACAGAGCATTTAGTTCATGTATTCTCTCTCTCTCTCATAATAACTTACATCTCAAACAGTTTGTGGATGTGCACATAAGTTGTAATGCCAACAATAACTAACAAATGATAAGTGAAAAAACTAAAGCATTTATATTTAAAATGTTAATGAATATTACAAACCAATAAATACATCACAGCAAACGGAAACACCGACAAATATCGGCAAAAAAAAACACCTCCGCCATTACGCACTGATCGACGAATTAAAGCTTTTAAGTCTCTTTTTCAGAGGTCAACATTATTATAAACTTAACACAAAAAGTAAGGAAATATGTGTTTGGTAGATTATTTATTTGTTGTAACAATGCTTCTTGGCAAATAATGTTATACCGTTGGAAAGCCTGTTTATCGCAACTTCAATCTTCCAATTTACCAAACACAACCAAACAAGCGGTTGTCAGAGGAGATGTATCACATTTCTCATGGGCGCAACCCACACACTCTGCTCTGCTGCCCATCCCACAAATGCATGTTCCTCACTAATGTGGCCCCATTTGTAAGGTAAGAAAACAGGCTTTCCAACCGTATAAGATTTATTGCTGAGAAGAATTGTTACAACAAATAAATAATCTACCAAACACAGATTTCCCTATTTTTTGTGTTGTATAAATATATTAAGACCAATAATATAAACTTAAGGCTCCCTGACTCACTGCCTCTGTTTTCCTCCAAGTCTGAGAAAGGAACACACGTTGTCGGGGACGATTAAGCTCTATGTTTTGCATTGATGCCGCATTCGGGAAGCTGCGCTCCGATGGCGTGGATACGAAGTCCACTTGTTTCCTGCGGAGTTTGCATGTCACCTTGTGGGGCTCGTCCTTTACACGCATCAGACTTTGGATTCTCAATGACCAGCCACAGCTCTGAAGGAAGTCCGAGGGGTCTTCCAGCAGAGCACACGCAGCGCGGATGGAGCTTCTTTTCTTCTTTTATTTGTTTTCCTTTGACTAATGGACTAATGAAAAATGTGTCGAATAATACTTTGTTTAAGCTAACTAATGTTTTGTCTATTTGGGGACAGCCCTAATGGATTTACAAATGACCGTAGACAATCAATTGAAATCTAAATCTATAGATACAATGTGAATACATTCAGGTAGTATGAATCAGTGTTGTGAAAAACACACATACAAAATAATGTTTGGCCATATCAGCAAATGACTACAGTTGAAAGACAAGATAGCTATCAATATTTTGAAGTGCCTCTTCTGTCTCCCTCATTATTTCTGCTTCCCCTGTTTGTCCCTCCAAGCGTCAGGGAGCCACTCAAAGCAGTGGAGCAGTATCATCAGAGTACAACGCCACAGCGCTGATGGAGCACCTGAGGGAGAAGGAAGAGCGCATCCTGGCTCTGGAGGCCGATATGACCAAATGGGAGCAGAAGTACTTGGAGGAGAGCGTGATGAGGCAGTTTGCCCTTGATGCTGCTGCTTCTGTGGCCACTCAGAGGTATATGTGCAAGACAGTTGTTGACATTTCCTCTCATATGACCAAGGTTAGTTTATTTTTAATGCAGAGGAAAAACTAAATGCAAGTTGTAGTCCCTTTGTGCTCAACAAGATAGGATGAGGAGTCTTACAACCTTAGAAAAGTAGCTATTCTGTATGGCAGCGGAAACAGTATCGCTTGCCAGATGGCACTAAGTTGAACTGACTGGCAGGCTCCTTACCTTTTTATGTCAGCTTTAATCGGGGGTGCATAGGCCTCCTTTCCTGGGCTGTGCACAACCCATGTCAGTTTGTAATGTTTACAGTCAGGATGCTTTCTTAAATTTAGCTTTCCTATTATTTAAGTTGGTTGTTCTTAAAGTGCGTGTCTTTGCCTCCTGTCAATTATTGTAATGTGGCCGAGGACAGTGGTGTTGATTGCAAACTTGACGACAGAATGCTCGTCATGACGGTCCTTAAAAGGTCAGCAATAAAGTGTGAAGTGCTGCTACTTTTGAAGCCTGAAATGATCTAATGGAGGCTCCGTCCTGTTTGGCAGGGACACAGCTGCATCAGTGATCGGCCATTCTCCCAGCAGCAGCTATGACACGTCAGTAGAGGCTCGAATCCAGAAGGAAGAAGAAGAGATTCTGATGGCCAATCGCCGCTGTTTGGATATGGAAAGCAGGTAAAGCATCTCCACATACATGCAGTCTTCCTGAGAGATAGATATGTATGTATAAATGCATGGAGTGAAACACCTAGTAAAAACTCCTTAACTCAAGAAGGTAACATGATCCCAGTAACACTCTTTTATCAACATTAACGCACTAATGCTCTTCATTAATCTGGGAACATCAACACATGAAAAAAAACACATTACCAAGTTCCACCCCAAATTCCTCAAGTTATTCAGGCACAGTTATTTTAAAACTAATTGCACTGCAGTGCGAAGACAGCAGGGGAGTTATCAAGCAGCCACCACTACCTAGGTGTAACGGCACTACTGCACTTGTTCGCTTTCGGTGTGGTGAAAACCGAGGAAAGGCATTTTCCTTCAGCAAACACTAGCCAGGTTGCACAGTGGTAGAACATACAGGGTCACCACTTTAGGAACAGATAGTGCTCGCAATTTATTATCTTTATTTATCCAGGTGTATCCCATTGAGATCATTATCTCTTTTTCAAGGAAGACCTGCTAAATATGAGAATATGGACATATTCTCTAGGACAGGGGTGCCCAACCTTTTTTGAACCGAGAGCTACTTTTAAAGTCTACCAGTCCAAATAGAGAGGCGTAGCTATTACTGCCTACTACCAGGTAAATACACACTTCTACTTGAATAAAACTGACCTTTGTACGATGAATACTTCATAAAATACTGCAGATCCTTTATCTTACCTCTTTCTAATCTACACACATACAAGTATTTAACTGAAGTTACACAACAGTGTTGTTGATACAGAGTTGGAGTTTATTCACACGTCACTACAGTGGGTAATGCTTTCAAGAAACATTGAACAGTGCTGCCTCATATGACACAGGGACAAAGAAAAGACTCTGAACCCTTTCTTTGCCATTATATACAAATAGTGTTGCAACAAAAGTATAAATTAGGCTTACTAATAAGACAACTCAGATCTGAAGCTACACAGGAATCTGCTGCCAAAGTGCAATAAAAAAGACTAAATTAATAGAATCAAACCCTTTTTTTGTTGCATTTTAGTAGAGTATAAAAAGAAATGCCTTTAAAATAGGATGCAAGAAACACTAGTTCCTTAACCTGAATTGATAATAGACTATAATCAATTTAAACAGAACAGACCTTAATGTTTGGATTCTTATACCATTTTGTGCAATAATTATAATGAATAAGTTCAAACAAAATAAAACTTACAGCTGATTAATAACGGTATCTACACTGAACAAAAATATAAATGCAACACTTTTGTTTTTGCTCCCATTTTTCATGAGATGAACTCAAAGATCTAAAACATTTTCTATATATACAAAATAACGATTTCTCTCAAATATTGTTCACAAATCTGAAAACATCTGTGATAGTGAGCACTTTTCCTTTGCTCACAGGTGTGGCATATCAAGATGCTGATTAGACAGCATGATTATTGCACAGGTGTGCCTTAGGCTGGCCACAATAAAAGGCCACTCTGAAATGTTCAGTTTTATCACACAGCACAATGCCACAGATGTCACCAGTTTTGAGGGAGTGTGCAATTGGCATGCTGACAGCAGGAATGTCCACCAGAGCTGTTGCCCGTGAATTGAATGTTCATTTCTCTACCATAAGCCGTCTCCAAAGGCGTTTCAGAGAATTTGGCAGTACATCCAACCGGCCTCACAACTGCAGACCACGTGTAACCACACTAGCCCAGGACCTCCACATCCAGCATGTTCACCTCCAAGATCGTCTGAGACCAGCCACTCGGACAGCTGCTGCAACAATGGGTTTGCATAACCAAAGACCAGGCATGAGAATCACTCACCTTTCGGCGAAATTCGCCGTTTTTAATCCAAAATAGGTAGTTTGTGTGATTCATGTAGATCTGCAATACAAATATTTTTGGGGTATGGGGTCTGGGACCCGGAGTAATCTGCGGCCGCGAGTTGTTATGTGCCATCATGACACGCATGGTGTTCTTTTTTTATATATTATAATTCAGCGCGAGCTGTTTGCTCGAGTCTTCCTGCCTGTCAGCTCTGCTGCTCCGCGATGATGCTCTAACTTCAGCAGCTACGGGTGCGCTCGTTAATATTAACTGTGCGGTCCGGAGTCACTGTGGCACAGACTGGACCGCTGATGAACAGCTGTTAGAACGGGCCGTTCAGGTGTTCAGAGCAGAGCTCCCTGTCGGAGCGCAGAGCGTGATGTGCACTGACAAGTTTTTCTGTCGCAATATTATCGTTGAGCTAGCTAGCTAGCATACATTGTCACTATCTGCTAACGTTAGCTTTAGCCTTCGTTTTCTAATAGTTTTTTTTTCATAGGCGATAAACGGAGGTGGTATAAGTATAGATCTTGTACTTGAGTAAAAGTAGAAGCACTCAGATCTTATACTTGATTAAAAGCAGAAATACTCTCAGATCT
This sequence comes from Pseudochaenichthys georgianus, assembly GCF_902827115.2. Lineage (NCBI taxonomy): Eukaryota > Metazoa > Chordata > Actinopteri > Perciformes > Channichthyidae > Pseudochaenichthys > Pseudochaenichthys georgianus. Next base: position 40,679,562 of record NC_047516.1, read on the forward strand.
TGTACTTGAGTAAAAGTAGAAGTCCTCAGATCTTGTACTTGAGTAAAAGTAGAAGTACCAGAGTGTAGGAATAGGAATACTCTGTTAGTAAAAGTACTGCATTCAAAATGTTCCTCAAGTAAAAGTAGAAAAGTATTCTCATCAAAATATAGTGAAAGTAGCGACAGTAAAAGTAGTCGTTGTGCAGATTGGTCCATTTCAGAATAATATATATGATATGTTTTATAATGATTGATCATGAAAGTGTTCTCAAAGCTGGTGAAGGTGCAGCTAGTCTGAATGGCTTTGTAGACTGCAGGGTAGCTGGTGGATTTACTCCAGGTGGAACTAAAGTCTGATTCAACACTTGATTATATTTCACATCATTCATCCAGATCTGTGAAGTAACTAAAGGTATTAAATACATGTAGTGGAGTAAAAGTACACCATTTACCTATGAACTGTAGAGGAGAAGAAGAACAAAGTAGCAAAACATTGAAATACTTAAATAAAGTACAAGTATCTCAAAATTGTACCCAAGTATAGTACTTGAGTTTATGAATTTAGTTACTTTACACCAGATGCCATAAAGATAGAAAGACTCAGCCTTGCACAGAGGCATGACAATAGATTTTCAAAATGCTCAACAGTGCTGCCAAAATTATAAACTGACTGCTACGAGATGTGACTCTTTACCATTTCTGTTATTATTAACACTGCTGCTTTAGTTGTTTTGAAATCCTCTGTTATTCCTCATTTTAAAGCCGATATTCCGTGGGGTCGGGGGGCTCGGGTCCTTGTCACCTTTTCCATACCTGATGAGTTTGCATCCCTGATAATATTTAGTAAGGAGGCCATAATATGTTTGACTCATGGCTGAAGTTAAGTTTCTCGAGCTCTCCCCAGGTTGGCCAAAAAATGCATCTCAAAATGCATCAGATTGATGCTTTAAAATATGGAATATTCAAAATGTTCTTCCGGGGGAGCATGCCCCCGGACCCCCCTAGAGGGATAATATCCTTCTCACCTTTTTCACCCCTGACCCGTTTTCATGCCTGCCAAAGACTTTCTGCACAAACTGTCAGAAACGGTCTCAGGGAAGCTCATCTGCATGCTCGTCGTCCTCATCGGGGTCTCGACCTGACTCCGGTTCGTCGTCGTAACCGACTTGAGTGGGCAAATACTCACATTCGATGGCGTCTGGCACGTTGGAGAGGTGTTCTCTTCACGGATGAATCCCGGTTTTCACTGTTCAGGGTAGGGATGCCAGCGATTATTCGATTATTCGAATATTCGTTACAGTCTCCATAATCGAATATTATTTTTAAAAATCGATTTTATTTATATATATTTTTTTATTATTATTTTTTTTTATTATTATTATTTATGTATTTTTTTTTTTTTCTGGCTTAGTTTCAACCAAAATATATATAAATATATATATGCTAATAATAGTAATAGTATTAATAATTGTAAATGGCCATTGGTCACACCACCAGTTTGTTTTACTGTAAACTTGGAGGAAGCCTGCGAGCAGAGCAGACTGCTGCTGCAGCAGCTACACACCGACCCCACCCCCACCTCTCCCTCACACGTGCGACTAAAGATGAACAAAGCGGCAGGTAAAAAGAGTTCCTCCTCGTGGAACTACTTCGAACATACAAGTCCAAAGGAAGTTAAATGCAAGCTCTGCGAAAAGACGTTGGTCTATCACAACTCAACCTCAACAATGCGTTCGCATTTGAGTGCGAAGCACGCCAAAGAGGTTACAGAGAAAGACGCAGCACAGCTGGCCATTACCAACTTCACTTCAAGGCCACGTCGTTGTGATGACATACATGCTTGTTTGTTGGTTGTACTGTTAAACATGTTCTAGTAAAGAAAACAGCAAAATTCCTCTTGTCTGATTTTTTTTTTTTCCTTTTTTTCCCGCGAATAATCGATTATTATTCGCCAGGGCTGCCGAATAATCGATTTTGATCATGGTCAGTTTCTGGCAACCCTAGTTCAGGGCAGATGGCAGACAGCGTGTGTGGCGTCGTGTGGGTGAGCGGTTTTCTGATGTCAGTGAATCGAGTGGCCCATGGAGGTGGTGGGGTTATGGTATGGGCAGGCATATGTTATGGACGACGAACACAGGTGCATTTTATTGATGGCATTGTGAATGCACAGAGATCCCGTGACGAGATCCTGAGGCCCATTGTTGTGCCATTCATCCACGACCATCACCTCATGTTGCAGCATGATAATGCACGGCCCCATGTTGCAAGAATCTGTACACAATTCCTGGAGGCTGAAAACATCCCAGTTCTTGCATGGCCAGCATACTCACCGAACATGTCACCCATTGAGCATGTTAGGGATGCTCTGGATCGGCGTATACGACAGCGTGTTCCAGTTCCTGCCAATATCCAGCAACTTGGCACAGCCATTGAAGAGTGGACCAACATTCCACGGGCCACAATCAACAACCTGATCAACTCTATGCGAACGAGATGTGTTGCACTGCGTGAGGAAAATGGTGGTCACACCAGATACTGACTGGTTTTCGGACCCCCCCAATAAAGCAAAACTGCACGTTTCAGAGTGGCCTTTTATTGTGGCCAGCCTAAGGCACACCTGTGCAATAATCATGCTGTCTAATCAGCATCTTGATATGCCACACCTGTGAGGTGGGATGGATTATCTCCGCAAAGGAGAAGTGCTCACTATCACAGATTCTTTCAGATTTGTGAACAATATTTGAGAGAAATGGTTATTTTGTGTATAGAGATGTAGCACCTAATTTCGGACAGTTTGAAACGCGAGGGCCGTGATTGGTACGTGATCTGCCCTCGCTCAAGGGAAAACTTCCAGCTTGACTTGAGACCGCCCCCTTGATAAATAAATGTATTTATAATGAAGCCAGCTGCAATGGATCATTGATCCACCAGGGGGTGCAGTGGGGTTCCACACTGGAGCTCATGTGAAATAAAGTCAGATACAGTACGCTGGATGTACAGCGGAACTTTGTTCAGATCCATATGTCACGGGTATCATACTCTGTGCTAAATAAGAGACATGTAATCATTTACAAAACATCACCATGTTTTTATTTAACAAAATAATGTTGTTTAGTCAAAAAACGAACGGGAGAAAATTCAGCCCGGCTCTCGATTTCTAATCCTAATTTAATCATCATCTTCGCCATGATCATTTATGTTTATGTTCGCCGAATTGACATGAAATCACTGACACATATGAATATACTGTATTCAACTTCATTAAAACGTTATTAACGTGCCTAAACTCAGTAATTCACTCATATATTTATATTTTAATGGAGCCTCGTCGGCAGATCAGGATCCCGACGCGCAGCGGAGGGATCTTGAGCTGCACATTATCCCGCATTATCCCGCATTATCCCGCTTATTACATGGCCACATTCTCAACAAAGTAACGACATGACTCCCAATATTAATTGAAATGCTTTTATGGATTTAGAAAATGTTTTTATTGATTTAAAAAATAGTTGTATGTATTGATTTAAATTGACATGCATCCGCTAAGAAAAATAGTCCGTTGTTACCGTGTTTTAAACAGTCTGAATGAAACGGCAGCTCTCAGCTGTGTATTTACACAACTAATGGCCCATCAACCACAGCTCTCTCCCCCCCCCCTGATTGTTCTTCTCCAGCAGCTAAATTAACTGTAGGTTTAAACGCAGACTTTTGCTCCCCCATGTTTCGTTGTTATTGTTTCACTGAGCGGACCCGCACATTTTTTTCAAACGCTCCCTTTTTTGGCCCATCTGCAGCGGTAATAGGTTTTGTGCGCTGTGATGATTTGGCTGTTCCTTTAGTAATGAATATTAACCTCTTAAGCCCGAAGGTCCACCCAGTGGACCCCTCTCACCGTTTTTTTACGAGACTATGTCTCAGGGCTTCTTAACATTTATGAAACTATTAATGTTTCATACCCTTTTAAAGAACAATTGTTAGCTAAAAAAAACATGAGTAATACCAAGCCTTTGAATTAGCATTGAGCGAACAAATGCTAACGCTTTTTTACACAGAACTCACTGTAGAAATGCCCTTATTACTATCTTAACTGCACAAACAAGATATACGATTTAAAGCTGAGACTCCACAGATTCCACACATGTAATGTCATCACTGTACGGCCTCGAATTCCTGGAGCTATCAGCCAGAAAAGAGAAAGTAAACAACATCCGGTTTCAAAAATATTACAATAATTACGTCTTACCTTTTTTGCTTTGTGATCACATTTGTGTTCAACGGAATAAAAACGCCGCTCAAGGTTAATCCAATGTTTTTGTGTCACGTAGACATTTTTACTGATAATCCATCATCATATTTATGGCAATATACTGGGTATAAAGTTTTGCCGTCCAGGCTTGTACTTTCAGATATGTTTTGTTTGCTTCTCTATTACGTCCTCAATGGTAATGTTTACGTGGATTTGGGAACTGCCCATCGATTCTATTGAATGTAATGGTTAAGAAAAAGGTGTAAATCACCCAAATCGACCAATGGGTTCCAGAGATATGGTCCTGCGTAAAGTATAAAGAATGCCAGCCAGTTTAAGTACATTAGGCAGCAGACTTTACTTATTGTTTACTACGTAAGGAAGCAGGAATTGCAGGACCCAGAGCGCATGGAGCACAGAGCGGACAGCAGATAACGGAGTTGCAGTTTTATTGCTTATAGATTATCAGAACATTTCAAAGGGGACACAGCCACATAGGATATTAACCTATGGATTAACTACATCATCGTTTTTATCGTTTTAATGCCATTGAAGACCAGTTTAGACCAGACAAAGAGGAAGGTGAGCCATGTTAGCCTAGCGCATTAGCGCTAGCGCCACTTGTTTTGATGTACGTTTTTGTTGATAACGTCGCGAGTTTGAATCTTTCAGTGTTGAGGTGGGCACCGTTAGATTCTGTGTCTTTACGATCATAAACAATGTGTTGGATGTGCAGCTAGGATAAGTAATAAGGGAGCTAGGAGTGATTTTCGGTGCAGTAATAGGTTAGCATTTTTCAGGGCTAATTCAGAGGCTCACTGTAAGAGGATAACAGAGTAGGCCTATGTTTTTTTGTTTTTTTTCACAACAGTTGTATTTGGATGGAATGAATACCTATAGTGATAATTCAAAGTAATAAAATGATTTTTACAGTGAAAAAGTTCAAATGGAACTGATGGTTCCCAAATTACCCAGAGGTGAGTCCGCTTGGACTTTATTTTTCTAAACCTCTCTAAAAAGGTCAAATTTCACTTGTTTTGCATCAATCTTGATACAGGGTACTTATTATATGTTATAGTTTGGATTCCTAAAGCTTTTAGTCTACTAGCCCATCATTCAAGGTTGGTTTTCACCATAAGTAATGGGTTTTTCTTTAGGCGGACATTAGAATGTACATGTTTTTACTGTGTTCCATCTGAATTTACTTTAAAATAAAAACATCTATATTGATTCTGACACTTCTACATCCAACTCACAGATGTAACCTTGCTTTGAGAGAAAAGATGATTAATTTACCCCTTTTAGAAGTGAAGATATATTCTTTGTTGTGTTAGTGGCATTTTCGAGCCTGAAACCTGAAAAACAGGCTCAGGGCTTAAGAGGTTAAATGTTGTGAGGAAATCTTTCCACCAATAATTCCAATAAGTAATCCAAAATGTATTCACTTCAGGTTTAGGAAAGTAACTGTAAGAGACTTTAATATTTTATTGAAATAAAGTTACATTGCACACACACATCACACAAATTGACCTGATTGGCGGTTCTAGTGTTAAATAAACTCACTAATGAATGAAACCAGTTCAATACGCATTATTCTTATTCTTATCATTCTTTATGAGCGCAGAAATAGTCTTAAAATCAGACCTGTTTTTTAAATGAAATCTGACGGCAGGCAGTTAGCTCTGATCACCTATGATAAATATGCCACACCTAATCACCGGCCAATCAGCCACAGAGCTCCCTCTATACAAATCAAACTGTAGACGGTGTGAAAGCACCTATTGTTTTAAATAATGGTCGGAATGTGACCTGTGAGCCTTCTGAATTACCGTGGGACAGCACATTCTAAACTAAAATGTTCAATCAATAACGTAACATCTTATCTTACTAATATCTTCATATTAATAATAACAATAAAGACGAAATCAACACACGGCAATTCAAAGTGCTTTACAACAAATGAAAGACATTAAGAAAATGGCATTTAAAATCAGTCATTAAAAAGAAAAGATAATAAAATAAACATTAAAAGAAAAAATACATCGATAAAAGTTACAGTGCAGTCTAAGATATGAATAGTTCAATTAAAAGCAGCGACAAAAAGAAAAGTCTTCTTGCTGGATTTAAAAGTAGTCAGAGTTGCAGCGGACCTGCAGGTTTCTGGGAGTTTGTTCCAGATATTTGGAGCATAATAACTGAACGCTGCTTCTCCAGGTTTAATTCTGACTCTGGGGACAGAAAGCTGACCAGTCCCTGAAGACCTGAGAGATCTGGATGGTTCATCATTTAGCAGGAGGTCAGAAATGTATTTTGAGCCTAAACCATTCAAAGCTTTATAAACCAGCAGCAGTATTTTGAAATATATTCTTTGACACACAGGAAGCCAGTGTAAAGACTTCAGAGCAGGAGTGATGTGATCCACTTTCTTAGTGTTAGTGAGGACTCAAGCAGCGGCGTTCTGAATCAGCTGCAGCTTTCTAATAGATGTTTTAGTGAGACCTGTGAAGACACCATTGCAGTAGTCGAGTCTACTGAAGATAAAAGCTTAAAATCAGACCTGTTTTTAAATGATATCTGACGGCAGGCAGTTAGCTCTGATCACCTTATGATAAATGCGCCACACCTAATCGCCGGCCAATCAGCCACAGAGCTCCCTCTCTACAAATCAAACTGTAGACGGTGGCAAAGCACTGAATTACCGTGGGACAGCACATTCTAAACTAAAATGTTCAATCAATAAAGTAACATATTGTCTTATCTTAATAATATCTTCATATTATTAATAATAATAATAAATCATACAGTATGTGTCTGAAAGGGAGCAGGAGGAAGCAAATACAAAAATATACAAAAAATATACTGCATATTAAAGCAAACGATTGTAAAGGTAAAAGTATGAGCATAACAAATAAAGAAGTGTAATGTAAACATTTAGATTATTATTATGATTATTTAATATATAAAGACTATATATTATTGAATTACAAGATTAGATATACTTTAGTTGATCTAAAATATGTGTTCAAATGCTCTTCAAAACACAACTGAAAGTGCTGAAAGTTGTCTTTCTGTATTTGTGAATGAAGCGCCATCTCCTGGTTAAAACCTGAAATTGAAAATCTGGCAACGCCCTCTTGGAAAATAGTGGGAGGGCTTAACATTCCTCGATACTGGTCTTAGGCAGGTCGTAGGCAGGAAGCTGTAAGCTGGAGTCTGACATGAGGTGCTACATCTGTATAGAAAATGTTTTAGATCTTTGAGTTCATCATGAAAAATGGGAGCAAAAAGTGTTGCATTTATATTTTTGTTCAGTGTAACTTGAGTTTTTATTATATCAAAACCCTGTTGAAATGCTACTGTTATTTTTACTGTCCCCCAAAAGTGCGTCGGCAGCCTCCAGGAATGCTTCTTTCACAACTTCGCCGTCTTTGAAAGACTTAATGTGTTTCTCAAGAACGTGACTGACACGATAAGATGCTCTGGAGCAGCCTTGCTCTTGTTGTTGGGCCTGGTGAAAATGGACTGCTGTGCATTTAGCTGTCCTTTCAGGCCCCTCCCCTTTTGGGAGCTTAGGGCAGAATTAGGAGGGAATTCCGCCTCGTAGCGTTTGTGCACTGTTTTGAAATGCCGCTCCTAAATTACCCTTCTTCGATAAAGCCACGCTCGCATTGCAGATGAGACAGATGGACTTTCAATTGGAATAGATAAAAAAATAATCATCCTCCCACTCGGAGTGAAAATGATATATTTTGGGCTTTTTTGCTTCTGCCATAATTGCGGTCTTGTGTGTGTGCGGACTGTCACTCCTGTTGACGGACAACGTCAGCGTAATAGTGCCCACTGCCTATTTTTATACACATCTCGCGATCGACTGGGAATCTCCCCGCGATCGACCAGTCAATTTTATTTTTTTCAATAAACATTTTTTTTACTCGGAAAATGTTCTTATTACATTATATAATACATATTATATATAAAATTATATATATTACATAATAAATCTGATTTGTACAGCATTTTAGTAGGATAGCAGTATTTTAAAGTGTCAAAAACAAAGTGACAGTAACAGATTGGAACAAGAAAACCAGTGTTTTTCTACCTATAGTACTACCAAACAAAGTAGGCATTTTCTTTGTGCCACTGCATCTCACAAATAAACAAGGACATTTAATAATCAGACCCTGCAATAAAATAAATCAAGTTTCACTTTAGTTTTTCAAGTAACTCAACTCAACTCAAACTCACTAGTCACTCACTCAGCATCATCAGACACGTTTTTAGGAATATGAGAATGTCCACATTTCCAGGTATTTATAAGCTGGGATGTTTGGGCATTTACAATATCCCCTGCTCTGGAAAACACTCTCTCGCTTGGTACTGATGTTGCTGGGACAGCAGTGGTCGCGTTAACCGAATATTTTATTTAAGGCTCTGGTGTTATGCCGTGTTATGCATGCCCTCCAAAAGGAAATGATATAGTTTCCAAACCATACTTTGCCGTACACATCAACACATGTCTGGGAGGTTTTGCTTTACGCTGTGTGTGCTCCCGCGAGATTTTGTCAGTCTCACAACGGTATTGGGACGTTTATTTACCGCGATATTCGGTATATCGTTACATCCCTAGTGTTACGTGAAGCCCGCAAAAGCTGCGCCGCATTACAGAATATTTGTGTGCTTATGCACTTCCTTTGTTCATGCGTATGCCATCTTTTCACGTGAATCCTACGCAAAGTTTATAAATGAGGCACCTGGGATGGATTTAAATGGTTCAGTTATATAAAAATTCACCCCCATACAGTTTTCATAACTGAGTAGTTATCTATGAGCCCAAACCTGTTTTTTGTACCAGGCTGTAAACATGTCCATTTCCTCTATAAAGTAGAGCCTTTTTAACTCCCTTCTGGAGTCAGCCTCAAGCAGCCATTCAAGGAGCTTGGCTGGCATGCAGTTGATGGCTCTTCCGTGTTTGCTTCATTTTCCAGCCAATGTTGCCACTGGATGCAGTCTATATGACTTGATGTTTAGTCTTTTTGGTGTGTTTGTAAAAAGCTAGCGTAAACACAAAGGAGATCAGAACTTAAAGGTTACAATGTGTACTTTTTGTCATTAGTCCAAATAATTTAACTCGTGGTGTACTTGCACTCACATAGCTCTCTAGGTTTCGTTGTCCTGGAACTATGGCTCCATTCAGGTCCATGCTCTTGTTCTGCCTAATACAGGATAAAGAATCTTCATGCCCAGATCATAGAGAAAGATGCTATGATCAAGGTGCTTCACCAGCGCTCCAAGAAGGAGCCAATCAAGTCAGATGCGCAATCTGCTATGAGGCCCTCCAAGTCCCTGATGTCCATTTCGAACACTGGCTCCGGTGGTTCAGGACTGCTCTCTCACAGCCTCGGCCTCAGTAGCTCGCCGATCACTGAAGAACGCAAGGACACCAGCTGGAAGGGCAGCCTAGGTAATAACCAATATTCATTACCATGTGTGAGCCTTTTTTTGAGAACAGCTGATGGATGTCACTTTTAACAACTGATCTCTGCTGATGTTCCTGCAGGGGTTTTGCTTGGTTCTGAGTTTCGGACAGAGTCCATCAGGACTGAGTCAATCTCTTCATCCCCTTCACCAGTGCTTCCTTCCACCCCAATGAATGCAGGCCATTCGAAGACAGGCAGCAGGGACAGCTGCACACAGACAGACAAAGGACAAAGTCAGGACAATAGCAAACCCAGCACGCCCGCCGTGCAGAGCATGACTCTGCCTGCTCGTCTGCCCAGCCCAAGCCCAGTCTACATCCCCGACCGCCTGGCAGGTCAGCTCAAACTGTTTGTCAGACATGTCAGTATAATCTCGGAGATATTTTAGGCTCTGATCACACCGCAATAACTTGGAGGAGTCAGGCAAAGGTCTAAAGCACTCAAAAACAAATGGACCCAATGAGTAAACCCTGTAGAACCCCTGAATCAAGCAATGTTAAATATCAGTCTTTCCCTGTTAGGACACAGAGCAGAGGGTCGATGGACTGTAAGCTAACATTTGCTCAGCTTGCTAACTAACCCTCTGATTAAAATGTAGTTAAAAATGACCAAGATCTATTAAGTGTATAACAAAAATGGGGCTTAAAACTGGATGAATTATACAAGCTTTTGTCAGACAACCTGATGATTAAAGGAATCCACGTGAGGATGTTTTCCAATGGTTGAAAACCATTTGAAAACACTGTTAAAGATTTTCCTGAAGATTTATATGAACAGATATTTACCTTTTGATGCCAGACATTTTTAGAGATATTAATAGTTAAATGTTTCATATAAATTTCATTTCATTTCAAACCTTTATTTATACAGATAAAATCCCATTGAGATCATTGATCTCTTTTCCAAGGGAGACCTGTTCAAGTAGTTCCACATGAAACATAAAAGCATAAACAGAACAACAAAAGGACATCAAACACATAAAAACTTAACATTAAACTGTTCAGGATGTTTGTACCAGGAGCTAGTTATCCACAGGGTCTCTCCTCTACAAAACAAACAGCCCAGCGATTTAAACCTTTAAAAAATACTGTTGTTTGGCCCATTTTTTGGGTATTAGGTTTACTTATGGTGCTTTTCCACTGCAGGACCTAGCACGGCTTAGTACGGTATGGTTAGGCCTTGGTAGGCCAGGCTCACTTTATGTTGCGTTTCCATTGCAGTTTAGTACTGGGGTAGTAACTATAGTAACGCAGTGTAGGCGGGGCGATCGGCTGTTCGGCGGGCGGAGCGACGGCGCGTAAAACTGCCATAACGTCATCTTCAATTCGAACCACTAAACCAAGACATCAGCCGTTAGCTGTTAGCACTCAGAGCTCACAGCTCCTCATATCTGTTCAGAAACTAGACAAAAGTGAAACAAGTACAAACCATAGACTGTCTGTGTCATGGAGAATACAGTCGCTGGTTTATTTATGTCTGTAGGCCGTTGTTGTGTGAGCATATCCAACGTTAGCTTCGCCTGATCGATCCGATCTCCATTCAGAAAACAGGCATTTTAAAGGGTTTTTCGCCTGCCGTCTGTCTGCAGACTTGTCAAAGCCTTAATTCATGGTTTTTACTAACCGGTATCATGTTGGTATGTTGTTACGTCGGCATCATTTTGAAACGTGTATTACAATTAATTCACGGTAAAATATGTTAATTTTGTTGTAGTTGTAGCTCCCAAGCCAGCGTGTCTTGTTTGAATGATGCGAGTAAACACAGCTGACAGCCGCGGTGAAACTCGAGCGTTTAGAGCGATGCAATAAGAGTGATTAGAGCAAAGCGAATATTCGCATTGCGTCCGGTGTGAACGCAGCATAAGTTCCAGATGGCTGTTGTAAATCAGGACAAACATATCAGAAAAAGGCTTGGACCATATGACCTAAAATCTCTATCACAATAAAGTAAACAAAATTATTATTTTAGTTGTTGCGCTTCATACCTGATGTTTTTTGGTTTTGTTTTGTTTACTGAGACTGGACCATCAGCAACGCTAACTAATTAAAAATGTTTTGAACTGTTCTATGCAGATGTGCCAGTGTTTCACAGCAGCATCCTCGAGAGACGGTTCGCCATTCAGTCTCACCAACAGCAACTGGCTCTCCCTACAGCACCGCCGATCCAACAGGAAGTGGACAACGACATGGTGGAGATCCTCATATGACCCCATGACATCTGGAAAAAATCATCATCCACAATGATTGATTGGTGGACAGGTCCAACAGACAAACTCGGCAACATGTTAATCATTCCGGCTCTTCGCAGGTTTGACTGCAATGGGGGCTACAATGCTACTTGTCAATTGTCAAGTACCAGAGCACATCTATGACACATGTAAGTGTGTGCACGCGTACAGTTGTGACTCGTTCTGTAGGTTATGTTAACACTTTCAAGGTACACTTTCCAGCAAGTATCAGCAAGCAGGACAGTCAGTAAAGCAGTCAGCACTGATCTATGAAGACGTGGGGGATTCTCACATGACCTGTCTGAAAAGATGCTTCAGTTAATGAGCCCCTGCAGCATCTGAAGGTAGCAGGTCCCGTATGTTGATGCACATTCACTGTATTTAACTTACAATGTAAAATTGGGAAAAAAAAGACAGCATGACAACACAGAGCTCGACACACATCAACCTGCCCAGCTATTACTCCTTATTCTGCTTCTTTTTTAAAGATATCTCATTACCATTGCGCACCATAGCCGTTCATCTTTCTCATGTTTCATCACTGAAACACATGCAACAGGGGTTGTTCAACAGTCATTACTAAACTACCTGTCCATGAGAGGTAAGATGCATTACAATTAATTCAAAATATAGTGCCAGTCCAATATAATCATAGAAACAGTTTCAACATACCAGCTTCCTTATTTCTTATTTATATCAGTATTATTGTTACCACCTGATGGAAAATCCTCCTCCACCAGTCTCTGTGAGCAGATTTGTGGAGATGTTCTCAACTTGCCACACGGAACCATCTCCATTATCTGCTGTTGTTATCAACTTTAACTGTGATTGTCTCAACTAATAATAATCAAGCTAATAATCTCCACATCTGCCGATCTAAATGAAGTGTTACCATATTGGCACCCTTGAGTCATGACTGGATACAATAGTTTTCCTCCCAAAAAGAGGGTTGAGGGCCTATCACTAAGAGTCATTTCACCCAAGCCCTTCCAGCCTGACTGGATTGACTTTCTTTCATTGAAACACTGCTAATGATCACATTAGTAAAACCTAGCAAAGGCAGAAGCGTTACACTCCCTGCCATCTTATCTCAGCGTGTGCAGCTTTTCTAATTGCATGTGTTAACCCTGTAAGGCCCCCGGTTGTAATTTTGCAACATTACTTTAAGCTATTTAAATATTTACAAGTCAGTAAATGTTTTGTTTTTTAAAGACTACATTTACATAGTCAAGAGGTCCTTTTGTTCAGCCTCACAATGCTATTGGGTATTAAATGTGTTTATAAGTCTTGCCCTCTGGCCATACACTCGCAACACTTCTGATTCTTCAAGCGAGCAACATCTTTTTGTTTTATTGGACTGGATTTGTCAGATTCAAGTAAGTAAAATGCCACAAATATTGTTTTCTATGTTTGGGCTTTACAGTTTTAATATGAAGTGGTGCCTGGAACCTAAAGATGGCAGAGTTCATTGCCTCAAATATATTTTTTGTATGCAACTTTATAAGATGCATTTACCGCGTTCTCGTTCGAAGTGAAGGATTTGACTTTGGGGACTGATGTTTAGGGGTTAAATGGCAGTTTAAAAATAAATATTCAGTCTTGATCTGCTTTTATAAAAGTTAACTTGAATGAGAATTAAATAAATGAAAAGGAGTGGTTGAAAACTTCCTGTTAAGATGTAACAAAGAGAGCATGCACTTACACAAATGTATTTTGAATTGTTACATTTAAGGTGAAGGATATCTGTATGTGTTACTGTTGTATAACTGGGTGACTAATGCTTTGTTTGAATGCACTACTTCTTGATGTTGCGGTGGGTTTCGGCTGCAAAAGGAATTAGTGGCATTTCAGCACATTATTGAACTAAGAGAAGTTAAGCAAATGATTAACGATGAATAAAACTGGTTTGAACAAGCGTCTCTGCTGTGAGGGGTGGGGTCACGGTATCTGTGAACTCCCAGGCCAGTTGCAGACGCCAAATGTATTGGCCACCTTTTTGTTGCATTTATTGCAATACTTGTTGTTTAAGAGTATTGCTATATTACTATAATACATCTGACATTACATAATGTATTTATGTGTTTATTATTTCAAACTTTAATTACTCATGGAACTTGAATAATAACAATTAATCTAAACTATAAACTATTAACTATTTACCTTGTGTACACACATCTTCTATGCATTCGCTTTGTGCTGGAAGCCTCCGGCAGCAAATATGACTTGATTTATTTTATTTTTTCATTTGAAAATACACTTTAATGAACCTCGCAATTGAAAGTTTGTGTGATATTTTAAAAACACTTTAACGAGTCCCCCATGTACATGAGCTGCATCTCATAGGCTTTGCCTGGCTCTGTTTTTGTCAACCAATACCATACTTTCACATTTTGAAAACTGGCTGTGTTGTTTCAACCTGTTGCAGGTTGAAACTGAAATACAACAAAACTTTTGCTTTAAACTCGAGCTAAGTACAAATTCTATGCCGAATCAAATGTGTTTTTGACACGTGGTTGAAAATCACATTGTTACCTCAATTAAATTGAAGATTTTCATTGTAAACCAAAAGTGTTGGACCAAAGAAGCGCAGAAAGGTCAGCTAACCGATGTAGTGTAGTGTCCGGTAGTGGCTCAGTCAGTAGGGGCTTAGACTGTGAGCTGTAGGGTCGCCGGTTCAAGTCCCCGAACAGACCTAAATATGGAGTGTGGACTTGTACTTGGAGAGGTCCCAGTTCACCTCCTGGGCCCTTGAGCAAGACACCAGATTGCACCCCAGGCGCTGTACAATAGCTGCCCACTGCTCCTATTACTAGCATGCATTAAATGCAGAGAACACTGTGTGCTCTGCATGTGTGACTAAAGAGGGTTTCAATTGCAGAGGTCATTAGATTTGCATCACTAAAGGACTGTTATATCAGAGGAACTAAATAAGTATTGATGTACATGACTTTTATTGATTAGGATTTAGACAACTACTCAACTTCATCCAATATAAATGGTGTAATATGTAATCCTATACAGCAGCGGTTCCCATCCTGTGGGCCCCTAGTGGTCCGTGAAGGCATTGCAAGTGGGCCGCCAAATAATTGTATTTATTTTCTGTACAGGCTAAAGACACACACATGGACATAACAATAACATATAGGAGATGAAATTCTCATCTCAGACAAAAACAGAAGAAATAAAGATACAGTCAGTAGGATCACTTCAACATTTCACAACAAAAATAGGTTGACAACCGAATACCACCAGAAATACAACATGGCAAGCATATTGTTCCTTTAATTCCACTCTTCGTTAGAGCTAACTATTTCCCATGTCATGGCGTGCTGAGCCATCCTTTGATTTTTTTTGGCAATCATTTTTTCCAAAATAAATTGTATTTTTGATCTACTCTTCAAACACCTTAAATTAAGATAACTCCTTGATTGACTTTTAAAAATATGTATTTAAGCCAGGAGAATAGTTGTATTTATTAACTGTGTGCAGTCTTCATCTAAGAGCCCACATAACATATTAAAGGGTGCAAATGTAAATTCAATATTTGCCGCCAAATCATTTGCAAAACATGATTTGTGTGGAAACATTTTCATTATTAAGATTTTATTTTAACCTTTTTTCCTTTCTCTTTCTTGATCCTCCTTAGCAACGGTCATTACAGTCCTTGACAGTGGTCTGTTCTACTTTACAACATGTTCAATGTTCTGAATTGACCAATCAGAACTTTATTTAGCCTCCGTATTGTTTATGGTTGAATGTGGGCCGTGAACATGTTTTTTGATTCTTAAGTGGGCCCCGAGTTAAAAAGGTTGGGAACCGCTGCTCTACAGAATTATACAATCCTTGTATATTTGAAATCATTAAAAAATGTGAGTTTCTTTGCTTTGATGTTGACACAGAGCATGCAGCACTATATGTATTTTACTGAAACAAGCTCACAACACATTTTGGTTCGCAGTTGTCTTGTCCAATACCATATAAGTATCGATGTGTCCCTAAAAGAAAATTCCAGGTTAGTAAGAAATTGTCAAAGCCAGACATTTATTTGAAAAGCAAAATACCAGCATTTAAACGTGATCAATTGTTGCCAACACAAGCACATTATGTGTCTATGCTGGTTTTGTTAAATGTATTCAGTACCTATTCATTTTCATATGCCTTGGTAGGCTTGAATACATTGGACCCTGTATGTGTAAGTGATCTTTCATCTGAACCTGGTGTGTCTCTCGTGGTAGACTGATTTCATAGAAGAGTCTCTTTTAACTTGAGGAGGAGCCTATCACATAATCACTTTTTGAGACAAAGTTTGTTTCTTGATTGCTTAAGTTGGAATGGTATGGAAGTTGAGTCTTATTTGTTTTTACCAGGTGTTGTTATAAAATGTTTTTGTACTAGCACTTCAGTCTTAGTCGAACTTGCTGAAAATATAAATGGACAGTTTCCAATGTTTCCCAGCTGGTTCGATGTGTTTCCTTGATGGCAAACAGCTCTTGCCTCCCAGTGCGGAGGACCAGGGTTTGAATCTGGGCCTGGGACCATTTGAGTGTCATCTCCTCTATCCTCCCCTTTCAACTCTGTCCCTTCAATAAAGGCACTGGTTGCCCGAAAAAATCTTTAAGAAAAAGAAAATCAATTTACAGGCTGTTCATACACATACTACTTGATTGTGTTGTTTCTGTACAATCACAGTTCATGTAAACGCAATGTTTAAATCTGTTCTTTTACAACATGTATCTTATACCGTTTCTTGTATTATGCTATGAAGTCATTTAGTTTTTTTCTGTATACTTTTTCTGACATCCTTCCTTTTAAATGTTATCATTTTTCCCAAGTAAGTAAAACATTGCGTCCCTCTGACTGGTGCAATATCTTCCTCAAAGGCCCTTTCGGTCAAAGCAGTTCACACCTGACGTCCTGTTAGCTAACACATTGTACATACATGTGAACTATAGTTCAATGTATTACATATGTATCCTTGTTCGCTCTAGCACTACAGTACATGTGTATTTGTGTGTAAGTGTGTTGGTCTGTTATTGTTGAGAACCCAGTGGTACTATGAAGAACTATGAACTTGTCTTTGGTTTGCAGCAATCAATAATGAACATGAACCCTGATGCACGTTCAGCATGGAAGATAAACGACAAGTTTTGTTAGTCTGACCAATGATTATTTGGGATATTGAGTGTTTCAAAAATAACGAGTACATTGTTCTTCCAAGATTCAATTGGTGAAGGTGAGATTGTGTTGAGGATTAAAGGAAAGTTATATTGTAATTTCACCACATGTGGAAAGCATAGAAGGAATATGTTTCTGGCATTTCTCCATCCGTAACTCCCAATAAATCATCAGTGTCTGAGATCAGTCCAAAGCTCTCCTGTGTGTTTCTTGTGCTGCGAGAGAGTTTCATCAAATGGTAAGAGGCAGTCTTTATCAAAGCCTGGAGGGTTCACTTTTTTAAGGCCGTTGGAGAGAAGCTGTATGGAAGAATATGCAATGAGGGTTGTGATTAAATACCATTTAGAACGTCATTGCAGGATTAGAATGAAAATGCAATAAATGCACAAAAAGAGATAGAGGAAAGGAGTTGATACAAAAATAAATCAACAAATATATGAAAGAAAATACCTTGCTGAATGTATTGTAGCGACCCTGTAGAGCAGGGATGGGCCAAACCTCCTATTTTTGCGGCCCTCAGATTAATTTATAAACAACGTAATTTCTGGAAAAAAAAATTACACATTTTAATTGTTTACTTGTAGTACTGATACCGTCCACTAGTTACGTCGCGATCTGCGTACATGATGTCGTTCGGCAACCAAATACCGCAAAATAATCTGTGACGCGTTTGTGTGTATTCTTGTTTGTTTCCCGGGGAAACACTCACAAGAAACGCCGGCTGTTGTTATGCCTGCTGTGACGTTAAGTTGCCGCTTGTAATTATGCCTTTACAAGCTTAAAAGTTGTTTTTATCATCTGAATTTGGCGAAACAAGTTTAATATTCTAAAAACCAAGACTTTGTTTATTTGAAATCAGATGAAAACAAACTGCCACGGACCCTGCCGTGTTATCAATCAATCAATGTTTATTTATATAGCCCAATATCACAAATGTTACATTTGTCTCAGTGGTCTTCACAGTGTGTACAGAATATCAGTATGACAATACGACACCCTCTGTCCTTAGACCCTCACATCGTACAAGGAAAAACTTCCAAAGAAAACCAAGTTTAAAGGGAAAAATGGGAGAAACCTCAGGGAGAGCAACAGAGGAGGGATCCCTCTCCCAGGACGGACAGACGTGCAATAGATGCCGTGTGTAAATTGAAAAGATAATACATTTGCAACATAGGTAGTCCAAATGTTTGGAAATGCATGTGTGTATAATGGGAAGATGAATCCACGAGGATATCCATCCAGGACCTATGATCCAGGACCACAGCCACGACTCAAGATCCAGCGCTCGCGATCCAGGACACAGGACCGCAGGATCATCCATGACTCCGGATCCCAGCGTATATAGACACCAAAAAGAAAGACATTTGGGGAAGCTGGGTTAATTGGAACATGAGTGTACACGGGTATAGACAGAGAGAAGGAAGAAGTAAGATGTCCCCCGACAAACTAAGCCTATATCAGCAAAACTAGGGGCTGAATCTAATCAGCCCTAACTATAAGCTTTATCAAAAAGGAAGGTCTTAAGCGCACTCTTAGAAACGGATAGGGTGTCTGCCTACTGGAAGCTGATTCCACAAATGTGGAGCTTGATAAGAAAAGGCTCTGGCTCCCATTGTACTTTTAGAGATTCTAGGAACAACCAACAACCCTGCATTCTTGGAACACAATGCCCTAGTAGGACAGTAGGGTATAGTGAGTTCTTTAAGGTAAGATGGCGCCTGCCCATTAAGGGCTTTGTAGGCGAGAAGAAGAATTTTAAATTCTATCCTGTGTTCTATAGGGAGCCAGTGTAAGGCAGCCAGAACCGGAGTAATGTGGTCCCTTTTCCTAACTCTGGTTAGTACACGAGCTGCAGCATTTTGAATCAGCTGAAGCGACTTGATTGACTTCTTGGTACTCCCTGATAATAAAGAGTTACAATAATCCAGCCTAGAAGTAACAAATGCATGGACTAGTTTCTCTGCATCGTTTTGAGGCAAGATATGCCTGATCTTTGCAATGTTACGTAGATGGAAGTAGGCGGTCCTTGAAATTGATTTTATGTGGGCGTTAAAGGATAAATCCTGATCAAATATAACACCAAGATTCCTTACAGTCTCACTGGAGGCCAAATTAATGCCATCCATAGTTAGTATGTCTTTAGATAATTTGTTTCGTAGATTCTTCGGGCCAAGTACAATAACTTCAGTTTTGGTCGTGTTTAACATCAAAAAGTTTAAGGTCATCCACGTTTTTAAGTCCTTAAGGCAGTCTTGAATTTTATTTAGATGATTAATTTCATCAGGCTTGATTGATAAATATAGTTGAGTATCATCCGCATAACAATGAAAGTTTACAGAATGATTCCTTATAATATTGCCTAACGGAAGCATATATAATGTGAACAAAATAGGTCCGAGCACTGAGCCCTGTGGCACTCCATAGCTAACTTTGGTTTGCGTGGAAGATTCATCGTTAACACGTACAAACTGAGAGCGTTCAGATAGATAGGACCTAAACCAGCCTAAAGCAGTTCCCTGTATGCCAACTAAGTGCTCTAGTCTTTGCAATAGGATATCATGGTCGATAGTATCAAATGCAGCACTGAGATCGAGCAAAACAAGAATAGAGACAAGTCCCTTGTCTGAGGCTATTAGAATATCATTTGTGACTTTAACCAGAGCTGTCTCTGTGCTATGATGTGTTCTAAAGCCAGACTGAAAATCTTCAAATAAATCATTGTTTTTTAAGTAATCACACAACTGTTTTGCGACCGCTTTCTCAAGAATTTTTGAGAGGAACGGAAGATTAGAAATAGGTCTATAGTTGGCTAAAACCTCTGGATCGAGGTTGTGCTTTTTAAGAAGCGGTTTTATCACTGATACTTTGAATGATTGTGGAACATAGCCTGATAATAAAGACATATTCATAATATTTAATAAAGAAGTGCTAATTAATGGAAAAACTTCCTTCAACAGCTTAGTTGGAATTGGGTCTAACATGCACGTTGATGGTTTAGAAGAGAGAATCATTGAATGTAATTGTTCAAGGTTAATGGCTGAAAAGCATTCTAGTTTACTATCTAGTGTAATATTAGAACTTACGATTCGGGGAGCTGTTGATAACACTATACTGGTCGAAGGCAAGAGGTCATTAATTTTGTTTCTAAGAGTAACAATTTTATCGTTAAAAAAGCACATAAAATCATTACTACTGAGTGCTATGGGAATAGAAGGCTCAATCGAGCTGTGGCTCTCTGTCAGCCTGGCTACAGTGCTGAAAAGAAATCTTGCATTATTCTTATTCTCATCTATTAATGAAGAGTAGTAGGCTGCTCTCGCTTTACGCAGTGCTTTCTTATATTCATTGAGAGTAATATGCCAAATTAAACGAGATTCTTCAAGTTTAGTGGAACGCCATATCCTTTCAAGTTGTCTAGACTTTTGCTTTATTTTGCGGGTTTCGGCATTATGCCATGGAGCTAATCTATGTTGTTTTATTTTCTTCTTTTTCAAAGGAGCAACAGAGTCTAATTTTATTCGCAGCGCATCTATAGCACTATCAACAACATGATCAATTTGGGGTGGTGTACATTTTGTATAAGTTTCCTCCCCTACATGCAGACATGCTATCGAGTTAAGTATTGGTGGAATCTCTTCCTTAAATGTGGCTATAGCACTAACAGATAGGTTTCTGCTGCAAGAGCTTTTGACTAATGCTTTGTAGTCTAGTAACAGTACTTCAAAAGTTACTAAGAAATGGTCGGATAAAGCAGGATTATGCGGTTCGACTAATAGTTGCTCAATTTCAATACCATAAGTCAGAACAAGGTCGAGAGTGTGATTATAACAGTGGGTTGGTTTATTTACACTCTGACAGAAGCCAACATAATCTAATATAGAGTTAAATGCAACAGTAAGGCTATTTTTATCATCGTCAACATGAATATTAAAGTCACCTACGATAATTACTTTGTCTGTTTTAAGAACCAAAGTTGATAAAAACTCAGAGAATTCTGATAAGAATTCTGAATAAGGACCTGGTGCACGATACACTGTAACAAATAAGATTGGCTGCAAAGTTTTCCAGGTCGGATGCGTAAGACTAAAAACGAGGCTTTCAAAAGAGGTATAATTACATTTTGGTTTAGTATTAATAAGTAAACTTGAGTCAAAGATTGCTGCAACTCCACCTCCTCGGCCAGTGCCTCGAGCAATATGAGTGTTGACATGGCTGGGTGGAGTGGCCTCATTTATGCCGACATATTCTTCATGTCTCAACCAAGTTTCAGTGAGACAGCATATATCAATATTATAATCTGATATTAAATCATTTACCAATATTGCTTTAGATGCTAGAGATCTTATGTTTAAGAGACCACATTTAATCTTCCTGTGTTGTTGCACTGTAGTAGTTGTTACATTTACTTTTATTAGGTTATTATGTATGACACCTCTATTAGGTTTTACCTTAAATTGTCCTTGGGCAGACACACACACCGCTAATATTGGGTATTTTATTGGGTTCGGGATTCCTATGGATGACTGCCTAGGAGAGAGCGCAGAGAAGCGTGTAAGACTGCGACTCTGCCTCCTGGTCTCAACTCCAGTTTGTCATGGATTAAGTCCACAAAGCCCTGAAATGTTTGCCGAAATGAGATCTGCACCTTTCAAAGTAGGGTGAATGCCGTCTCTCTTAATCAGACCAGGTTCTCCCCAGAAGGCTGTCCAATTATTTACGAAGCCCACATTGTTTGCTGGGCACCACCAAGACAACCAGCGCTGAAATGATGACATGCGGCTATACATGTCATCATTGATCAGATTGGGGAGGGGACCAGAGAAGATTACGGTGTCCGACATTATTTTAGCATAACTACATACCGACTCCACATTAAGTTTGGTGCATTCTGATTGGCGTAAACGAACATCATTACCACCGACGTGAATAACAATCCTATTGTGTTATCTACGCTCTGCATCAACCAAACGACTCACTGCACCCTCGCTGCGAGGGGGACCCAAGTTCCTATCAGCAAAAACACGTGGGTTTGCTATCCTGGCTCCAAAATGGTGGAATGAGCTCCCCATTGACAGCAGGACAGCAGAAAGCTTAAACATCTTCCGGCGCAGACTGAAAACTCATCTCTTTCGACTCCACTTCGAGCAATAGAACTATTAACAAAGCACTTATATACTAATAAAGGGCTGGCTTACCTAAAGCCAGTTGAGTAGCACTTAAAATACTTGGCTCTATGAAACCTGATGTACTTATATGATTCTGTTTTCTTCAAGGTTGTGTCTTCCTGGTCGAATGTACTTATTTTAAGTCGCTTTGGATAAAAGCGTCAGCTAAATGCAATGTAATGTAATGTAATGTAATCTATGATACACTTTTCATTCATAATTTCAGCGGGAGGGGGAGCGGCGCTGAGGAACAGCAGAGTGCGGGTTGACAGGTGCCTGTGTTGACATTCCCCTTATTGTGTCTTAGGTTCAAGTTAGACAACTAATGTCTGTGTTCCAAGTGAATCTGCGGCCCCCTGGTGGCCAGTACATCAATTATGTGGCCCCCACCACCATCCAAGTTGCCCATCCCTGCTGTAGAGGGTGCTATGTGGGTCACTCAAGCATCTCCCGTCTCTATGCCAATCACAGAGCTGCAAAGTAATGCTTGTCGCTGTGCAGGCCTGTGGTTGGGGGAGCAGATGGGGGAGGGCTGGTCAGCGTGTCACGTTGACCCTGGTGTTGGAGTGTTAGTGTGTTGAGAATATAGCATGGTAATGAAGTTGGTCCTATAACCTGATTAGGCGTTCTCTGCCGGTTATAAAGGAGCTATTAAAACCAAAGAACTTCAGTCCTGTCTGTGAAACATTACAGTATTCTATTTGTTTTGAGCTCATATGTATTTTTGATTGCTTGGACATACTTAGTTGCGAGTCATTTGCTTAAATGGGTATAGCAAGCTGGAGGGCTTGGCCTGTGGACACATAGTTTTTGAACTCCTTAAAATTAAAACAAGAGCTTGCCTTAGCTACGTGTGACGAACACGAAATATGTGGTTACATTTTCTGTTTATTGTTATGTATTTTGTCTTGTATAAGCTCTGTTATACTCTCTGTATCTGCCGTGGACTTGGCATTCTGGCGAGACTGACTTCTTATTATACATCCATGGACTGACCAGACGAACGGCAGCAACTTTCCCTCTACTTCATTTATTTCTCCTGGGTAGTGTGTATGTGATAGTTTGATTTTTACAGGGTAGTGTGTATGTTTTAGTTTGATTTTTGTTAAGAAACTAGTCATTGAGATAAATACAAGAGGCGATAAAAACAGTCATAAAAGTCACAAAAGGGAATTCATTTACAAATCATTTATAATTATGAATGTAATAATAAGTAGGCTACTATAAAAATTAAGTCTTGTGAAAAAAGGTTAAAATGTGTATGTTCTTTAAAAGGTTTTAAAACATTTTAATTCCTATAAAAGAGGTGAACAGGGTTAAAACGTACAAGTATAAGCATACTTTCCTTCAAAATTGTTAATCCATGATCTACCTGTTAAATCTTTTTCTTGGAGATATTACGCTGGTGATTGATTAGTCATGCCTGCAGAGGGCTGAAGGGGGAGCTGCTGGCCACGATGCCTCATTAGTGCGAATGTTGTTTACAGCATTCCACTATAGTGCTTCAAATCTTTATTCTTCCGCTTATTAGTGCGAATGCTATTTACAGCATTCCACCATAGTACTTCAAATCTTTATTAGTGCAAATGCTGTTTACAGCATTCCACTATAGTACTTCAAAACTTTATTAGTGCGAATGTTGTTTACAGCATTCCACTATAGTTCTTCAAATCTTTATTCTTCCCCTTATTTCAGCCAATATTTTGGCTCTCCATAACTTCAGCTTATTTTCAGCTATAGAAACCATTCAAATATTAAACTATTCAGCCTGTTCAGTAATCGATGGGAAACCTTCAACTATTTCAAAATATTTTATACTTTTTGAAATACTCAGCTTTTTAAACTATTTTTGTAACATTGAAGTCAATGGGAGATGCCTTCAAATCCTGTTTTCCTACACTTTGCGCCAAATGAATCTCCTTCCACATAATTTCAGCCAGAAACTTCATTCCAACTTTCAAATGATCACAATCCCTTCAGCTATAACACTTGTATAAAAGATATTTGATATCTTTTCAACTTTTTGAGATATTGAATTTAGTTTGGAGCTTGGTAGAGAGGCCTTTTTCAGATTTTAACATTACAGTTGATGGAGCAGCTCGTTAACTCTAGAGTGCTTTGATCTCAAAACAGAGTGGAGCAGTGCTTACAATTCTCCCCCAAAAATATTTTAAACTTGCCATAATTCCCAAACCCTACACTCCTCAGACATATTTTTTCATGGAAAACGTAGGAAAACCTCTCATACTGTAGGTTGAGAAATAAAAACAAAATAAGAACAAATATTAAACAAAATGCCTCTTGAGGGCATGAAGTGACAAAAACGTTCAACATTCCTCCATTGAAGCCCATTGTAATTTCAGGCAGATATTTCCTCATGGTAGCAGCCGCACACCTTTAGTTAAACTGCCAAAAAGGCCACATTATTAACCCTAAACTACACAAAAATTACACTTCAGATACTCAACTTCGTTGACATGCTTCACGTTTTGAAATTTCACAGATATCTGTTACGGTTCTTCCACAAAACGTTCACATGTAAGAGGTTTATCTCTCATTCAGAACAATGGAAACCTGTGATCTCTACAGAGGTCGTTAGCTCAACTATAAACACCTGTGTAATGGAACACGATGATGTCATCACTCCAACTGACATGCAGCAGACTTCAACAGTCCAGCTGTGAAGACATCTTCGGGACAGTTTTGAGATTTCTTCAAATGCCGTTGCCATGGCAACACAATGCTCACCTTGAAACAGCATTCACACTAAATATTATTTTGAGATTTTTAGCGAGGGAGAGCTGTCATCTTCCCTTTACAAGCTTCAAACATGTCTTTATCGTGTGATTTTGGAAATAAAAATGTCATATTCTGAAAGCCAAGACTTTGTTTATTTAAAATCAAACAAAACACCCGAGCCCCGAAAAACTAGTTTTTTGCGCAAATCCACGTTTATTTTCAAAAGAACCGTTGCGACTTTCGACTGATTTCGATAGAGCGGGTCACATATGGCAAATGTGTGGTTGGTGGGAACCAGGTCAATTAAAGTACTTATTTAACTATTAAATACATTGAGTTTGAGTAAAATACTTGGTTACTGATTAATTTAGGTCATAATATATTCAATTGCAAAGCAAAACTGCTGTAATTGATTTATTTTGTCCTTTGGTATTTTTTAAAGTGCCAAATAAAATGCCAAAAACCCAGAAAACTTGACAATACTTATCAGAATAAAAGTATGTTAAATAACACTGCTACCTAGTTAATAACTCTACTTTACTCAGTGGAGGCTCGTCCATTGAGGAAAGGGAGGACCATCCTCCCTACAATTTCAGAGAAAAATAAACTTTGAAGAGAACAATAAATACACCTCAATTTAAAAGATAAGCCTGTTAAAATACAGATAATAGCCCTGGTTTTGGGACTGAAATGGGGCTAGAGAGGACGAGCCTCCCTTTGGGCGGGTCTAGCCAGAGGCTCTGGATTGGGCGCCTATATCATCAGTGAACCAATCAGCGGATCTGACTGCGCATCAGAGTGTTGATGGGGAGGGTTATCAGCGATATCAGAGTTTTTTCTGAACCGGGGAACAGGGGCGCTGCGCCCTCTTACCAAAATCAATTCCTTGAATTAGGCTTCGATTATGTTTTGGCCCGCCATCCTGCGGCTCAGCAAAAAATTGGCCCAAGGCCAAACTTACTTGCCTACCCCTGATGTAGAATATACACATATGATACAAAACCCTGAACACCCTGCTAAATTAAAGGTCATGGCCTAAAGGAGTGATGTTTTTAATGACCATGAACTACAACGGCCCTTATTAAGGTTTAGCTGGGGGCTTTGCAGTGGTATTCAGATATTTTACTTAAGTAAAAGTTCTTATACTACACAGTGTCTGATACAAGTATATGTCCTGCATTAGAAACGTTACTTAAGTAAAAGTAAGTGAGTATATCAGCAAAATGTATAGTATTTAAACGTAAAAGTATATGCAAAGAAACATACCAAATATATAAAATTGTTCAAAACAAATAAGTAAATTAACTTAATGCTCATGCCAAATACTTACTAATCT
The DNA here is from genome assembly GCF_902827115.2 of Pseudochaenichthys georgianus. Classification (NCBI taxonomy): domain Eukaryota; kingdom Metazoa; phylum Chordata; class Actinopteri; order Perciformes; family Channichthyidae; genus Pseudochaenichthys; species Pseudochaenichthys georgianus. The sequence continues at coordinate 40,705,908 of NC_047516.1, forward strand.
CTAAACTGGGTAGCTGATTAACAGATTTAGCTGTTCTCACTCATTTTTTAACTTCATCCGACTGCTTTGGTCATGCTTCAGTATTATTGCTTCAGCTTCTTTTTTTATGAAAGATATTTCTCTACTCCTCCCCTACTCAGTCAGCCATTCTGCTTCCCTCAATGCCCTAAATGTTGGGATTCCCTTCAGACTAGATTACACACACAGGCCTGCTCAATCACTTCATCAGGCAGTAATGTGTTCCACCTGTGTGTGGTTATATCGGCTGAGCAGGACCCTCCCTCATCCTCAACAACTTCATTTAAAAAGTGCAAAAACCAGGGACCTTCACTAGTCTCCCAACTCTTCCCATGGGTTGTTTAGCTGGATTGGGGTTTGTAGTTTTGTTTTTAATGTATATATTTTAAAATAAGGTCTATTTTTCTTTATACATTTAAAACATATTAAATCTTTTTCAGGTGGTTCATTCTCCTTTTAGCAGTTGTTAACATTGAGGCACAAAATAAGCCCCCAATAAGTACGTTTTTGTCATTTTGTGATATTTTTCAACACACTTGTCTGCTGCTATCTAATATAAATGTTTAATCCCAGAGATAAACTCTAAATGCCTTGGAAACTTGCTGCGTGTGGATGTCAGTCGACTTGGAGGAAGTTTTCTTGAAGTGTCCGTTGTCATAAGTAAGCTGACATTTCAAGTATATAGCTTTCTCTTAACTTAATCTCACTTTTTTAATTCGAACCTTTCTTGCTTGTTTCCTCAGATAACTCTTCAATAATCCTCACGCCAAATGTATCTTCTCAGTGTGGCTTCACCATCAAGAAAGACCACCAGGAAAACGCTGTGATTTATGCCTCCATCCAAAACTGTTTTGCTCGAAATGTGGTAAAAACGACTGAATGCTAGTTTGTGACGCAGCACCAAATGTTGCTTTTGACGTGGCAATTCATTTTGAGACTTGTTTCCATGTGTTTTTAGGATGATAAAGCATTCACAACAAAACTAGGTCTGCGGCTACAATCTGACAATGTGGTAGACAAGTTTTACCTGGTGGAAGAAACTTGCTACTACTCTCCCTGGGCCTCCCGGGAAATTATCTGTAAACCCAACTACATGGAGGCAAGTGAACGCAGCATGGCATGTTCCCGTCTAGATGAGTAGTGGCTTGATGCCTCGTATAAGTGTCAAGGCCGGTACATTTCATGTCACTGCAGAGATTGATTATCACTTATGGAGTGGCCTCATTTCTAGGTGTCTGTGAAAAAAGCAGCTCCAAATCCCCCAAAAGCTGCTGAGGTAAGATTGGCTAATTTTGCCTTTTTATTTTTATTTTCTTATTCTAGAAACATCTTTTATGTAATGTCTTGATATTTGCCTCACAGCAGCCCATGGACACAGGCTTCAGAATCGCCACAGTGGTGTTCTTCACTCCTGAGGAGAGGGTCATGCAGGTGGACGAAGCTCAGAGAAATGGTTATGGGATCTCAAGCACTCCTACCAGGCTGGTTCTGCGAAGCCCACATCCTTCACGTGAAACATACACCAAGGATGTAAGTGGACTGCAGTTCACTGAGATTCAAACAACTCTCACTTGATATCTTTCCCCTCAGGCAGACTTGTTGAATCACTTGCAGCCCATTCGGTACTTGCTTACACTTGCAGCCATAGATACAATAATGTAATCAGATGGATGACTTTGTCTGGAATCTAGTTGGCACTCTTAAATCAGTGAGTTCTTATTTATAACCCCCCATATTTTTAGGAGGGACATTATTATGTTAACACAGTATGCATTTACATCCACATGTTGTGTAATCTCCCCCCGCAGGTAGCAGGTGTGCCGATGACTGTGCTCAGCACCTCGATTATATTTGAGAAGATGAAGCTGACGACTCAACTTTATGCAGGAGCCGCTTGTCCTCAAGCTCAGGGTAATGAAAAGAGACTCACTGATGTCATGTCTTGAGTTTTTCACTGGGAATTTGGGGCACTTTTTACTGTACGGAATTAAAAAAAACATCTGCCAGTATTATTTCTGATTCCAGCATTTTTTAAATATCACATTTTTCGAAAAATGGAGCCAACATTATCTTCCCCACCAGAATTTGTATCCAGGAAGAAGTGCTTTATTTAATTTGTAATTACACTTTAAGGATGTGTTACTGTATGTCGCTGTAAAGCTGCTACATTCATAATTTGAATTCTCCTTTTTCAGATTGTTTGAATAAAATACGACTGATTAACCATTTGTTCAGTCAAAATGTTTTGAGAATTTCACTATTTTTGAAACGTTGGTCCTTTTCCTTAAATCTTTCCATGTTAGACCTTTCTTTAAATTTATTATTTTTTAGCTTTTTTGGTGTACAGGTGGGGTTTTCTTTACTGAAACCTCAATCCGCTGGTTCCTGCCGAGGCGCATTGACCCTCTGATTTACTCGAAACACTTCAGACTGTTGGAGGCGAACATGGGCGTTGATGGGAGGAAGCTCGAAGCTACAGAGATGTCGGCCAGAAACTATTCCCTGACTTTTGATGACCTTTACGTCATTGTTGAAATTCCTATTGGGGCTGCTGGTTGCCACATCAAGGTTAGATAAAACAATTTAGTCCATAAACTGACTAGGTCGTTTTAGTCATGCAAAAAAAAATCTGAAATACTAGAAAAGGGCAACATGTAGATGTTTATATTTATTGGATCTAAAGAATTTCTCAACAGTGGAGAAATCCGCGTAGTTAAATGGTACATTCAAGTCATTTTAGACTTTAGAGACAGTTTAACAAGCAATCACACTTTGTTGTTTCATGGAAAATAAAACTACTGAAATCCTGTTGGTATGTACAAATGTAAAGGATCGTGTGAGTATGTTTGACTGTTGCAACATCTAGTGCTTCATTGCCAGACACATTTCCCTTTTTCTTTTAATCTGGAGATGATAATGTTATTCAGGAAAGGCCTTACTTAGGATGTTTGTTTATGCAGAGTCATGCCCTGGATGGTCAGTACTTCACTTCTTATATGATTGAGCTGATGCTTGAGTTGCTCTGGACTGAAGACGACACTAATGAGGACACGAGATACAAAGCTTTCCTCCCTGTCGAGACCCCCCTGCAGCTTCAACCTCCACAAGTCACTGACGGTGAGTCATATTATCTTGGTACTCATGCTACTTTCTTTACATAAATTGCAACCTGCCTTAATTTCTTCATTTGACCTACAGCCACTGTTCCCAAGGAGATGATGTTTAAGGCGTTGATTGGGCTGGTGGGCTTTGATGTAATGCTAAAGAACATCAGCTCCCCCTCTGAGGTTTTGTCCTTGGCCGACTGCATTGCCAGAGGCTTTAAAGTCTTTGACCAAATGTCCCCTAACAGCTGCTCCAAGGTCTATACTGTTGAAGTGCCCTTCACGGACCGTGTCGTAGGACAAAGGGTGAGCCTTACACTCGACGTGGGAAATGAAATGCATTTTTTATTTTATTTTGGCAGCTAATAACTATCTCCCAACAGAAAGAAATGGGGGTTACAATTTACACTCTTCATCTGACCTTTGGCTTCCTGGTCCTGCCAGAGCATGCTCCATTTACTGCCACTGCTTATCTCAGAGCTAAACTGGAAGACATAGGTCTGTACCCATGGATAAGAGGAATTCATAACAAAACGAGCACAGTTGTTTCAAAGTATTTCCCTCTCTTTGCAGCTCTTCCCTCTGTCTCAGGTAGCTGTGGTGATAAGAATTTCTATGTCATCGTGAAATACAGGACCAAAGGATTCAACTTTCAGACCATAATGGGAAAACGAATGCTGACCGGGAGCCTGGCTCAGCAGTACGGCATCATGGCCAACGACACACATTTCAGTTTGATTGTACCATTTTCTGCAGCTGATGCTACGGTCGAGGTATGACTCTTAACCAACGTTTTAAATGTGCAGGGATTTGTCAAGATTATAGTCCTCTTTAAATCATAATGTATTGTTTCTGAAAACTTCTCAGGCTGTTGAGCTGTCATCCATCAAGAGCAGACTGGATGTGACTCTGAGATATCCGAAGACCAACAAAACTATTCAAGTCTTCTCCTTGGCTTGCAACTTCATCACAAAGCTGATTGGTTTGTTAAAGAGAATACGTTTTTTTATGTAGGCTTGAATCTCCAATATATACAAATGTCTGATCGTCTTTTTCAGAGTGTTTCCCTAATGGGACCATCACGGCTATAGCTATAACCCTGGAGTCTGTTCCCAGTCTGAACCCCCGACGGCTCACCCTCAAACTCCGCCTGTGGCCCCACATACAGCAACGACCAGTACGCATATTTTGTCTTCACTGCAAACTCCTGTGGGACGACCAGAAAGGTAAAGCATGCTGCTGAACAGCTTGGTTTAAAACTGAGAAATGACTTCTTTCCATTTTTGTCTTTTCTTAGTTTTTGCCCAATATGATGCTGTATGAGAATGAAATCTCCGTCACAGATGAACTTGAATTAAGAAAGCTGTCACAGTCGAAGGAACCGGAGTTTGAGTGAGTATCTCGAGACTTGGAATCACCAAGCTGAAGGTTGGATGATTAATTTATTATCAAAGTTGTTGCTTGGAAGATTAATTAACAAAAAGTGCTTCCGTTTTTCTAAATGTTAGCTTTTTAATGCTTTCTGTTTGTCTTAACATGATAAACTTCAGGTCATGGGGTTTTAGACTTTTGGTCAGAAAAGAAAAATTCTCAGCTCGGACATTATTAAAAAATCTGGGTTTTGCAGCCGTAAACATTCATGTTTACCATTATGTAAACTGACAGTCTGACGCCAAATTTAAAAACAAAGTCAGATGATTTATAGGCTAACCATGTGACAAAACTTAGAACTTTAAAGACTCTTACATCGTATTTTCCTTATCAGAAGTCAACTGGTACGCCATAAATACTTCCATGGTGCAATCCCAGATGTTAACGGTGCCAAATGGTAACAATTGAAAAGTTCTAAGTGTTCCCACTTAAGAGTTTTCTTCTTTCAGGCTTAAGGTGTTCTGTTACTATGACATCAACACAAACCAGGCTATTGGCTTCAACACCCGACCTCGCAGGAGTGAACCGTACGATGCATGAGGCGAGATGCAGGTTGAAATGAGAGTTGCTTTGGGTAAAGAAAGTTCTTTATGCCTTGTGTGGTTTGTTTTTGTTTTGCATGCTTGCTAAGGATTAGATAAACATTTTTAAGCATTTGGAAACCCTCCCAAAGCTTTTTCATAAAGTTAAACCAATGAACTGAGTTGGCACCTGGGATGTTGACTACGTCCAAGTTAAACTCTTTTGCATTTAATGCACCTTAATGTGCTGTGTTCAGGACGTTTCTATTCCTGTCTGAATCCTTAATAATTTGGGCCAACATGTTCTGCTTCACTTCAGACGACTCCTACAGTGTGTTTCAGCGCGTTGAGGACAATCCCATCACAAAACACCAACAACAGCCACTGTATTTCGAGGTGGAACTGATGGGATCTTACAACCCTAAAGTATCTCTTGAGCTGGCATACTGCTGGGCGACGCTGGAGGAGGACAAGATGTCCCCTCGATGGAACCTCATTGTTAACGGGTAACTTGTATATATTTATTTTTTTTCTTGTCCCAATGAACTGTTTGTCAAACTGTAAAAAAGGGATGGTTTACAAATCATAGGGTGCTCATTTTGTAGACTTTAGCACATCTTTACCCAAATAAAATAACTTTTTTTTCTCCCTCAGTTGTGCAAACTCAAGGGACTCGGTGATCTTCCACTCTGTATTGCCTAAGGGCAGAGTTCATTATCCTTCCAACATCAAGCGGTTTGAGGTCCCGATGTTTGCCTTTGCTGAAGACAAGGATAACTTGAACCGCCAGGTACTATCAGTCATAAGAATAAATGGTCTTGTTTTTTCTTTTTTGATCAGATTTTGGAAAAAAAAGTATGCTGTTGTTACGTTCCCTGGTAGATCTAGGGGTACCAAGGGAAGTAGCGACACAAAAGACAGCTGGACGAGAGGAAACTCAATGCGTAAAATGTAAGTGAGGTTTTAATAAGAACATAAGTGAGGCGGCTCACCAGCCAAATTACAACACAAGCTTACAATAACCAGCACACAACTAGGCTGTGTCTCACACAGACATGCTGCACACGTGCAGCCAGACGAGAAGGAGAGAAAGAAGGGGCCCTCACTGCCGTCCTCCTCCGGTCCTATATGGAAGTCCTGATTGTTAATTCGGATCACCTGGGGGGAGGCTGCACCTCGGGACAATCAGAGGGAGAGAGAGGAAAACACACACACACGACCACACACACACTACGGCACGTAACAGCTGTCTATAACAAACCCTTAAATCTGTTCATATCTTGTAGGGCTTTGTCCACTGTGAGGTGGTCATCTGTGATGTTAGAAATCCAGTGGATGCAGCTTGCAATGTGCAGTGTTCAGACCAGGACAACACGATGAATGGTATGGTCTCATACATGCTGATTTCATTATCCAGTAATGTACGATAAGGTTTACACGTGTTGGCTAAAATTATAAAATGGGACAATGGCTTTTGAATGAAGATATATTTTATTTTTTTCTCTCCCACAGGTCAAAAACTTGCCGTTTCAGATTACCCTGGTTTCAAACACGTAACTTCAGGACCAATCATTATAATGAGCCCCTAAACAAAGTCCTAATAAAATATTTTAAAAATAATTCACACTTGTAGTATTTTCTTTGGAATATTGGAGGGTTTTTTTCATCTATAGTTGTGTTTTCTTTGGTTATGGGCAGTGCTTGAATTGGAATAAAAAAGGTGCCAGTACTCTAAATCAGCCCATGTTTCAAGTCAATGTATTTATACAGCCCAAAAACAAGTATTTGGCTCAAAGTCATAGTATATCCTATAATGCTGGTGGGTTTGTCTCTTTACTGTATATTTTACAAAGACTCACTACTTAAACAAAATGACTCGGGGTGCATCGGAGATTAGAGGGGGTGCAGTGGTAAAGTGCTATTTTTATAAATGGGGAGTGGACCTCGGGTCCGGGGGCATGCTCCCCAGGGAAGATCTTTTTCTTTTTTTTTTAAATATTGATGTTAAATGCATCAATCTGGTGCACTTTGAGAGCAAAATGAAGAGATATATGGATACCTCTCAACATCCATATGAAACAACTGTAAACGGATTTACTTTTTCTTTACGGATATAAAAGAAAGTAAAGCCTGACTCCTGCTGGCGGCTGGTTAAATGACTCCTCGTCCCCGAGTACACTCGCCATCTTTCAGCAGGAAAGGAGAGAGGGAATCCTTGTCGGGCAACAACCGCTGTCTTTTCGCACTATTATTAAGCCACGCTAACATTTTCGAAATGCTAACGTTATGTGATGTATTTTCTGCTCTAGTCTATCGCTGCGGTGCGTCATAGATGGGTCATGAGATGCGGCCGGCCGCCGGCTGGGCATATTTGTTCTCATGCGTCATGATGTGCCGCCGGCGGCCGGCGGCTGAGTACCGGCATTTTACTGAGCACCGGCACCTTGCCGGTAGCCCACTCAGTAAGAAGTGCCGGTACCACATGGGTAAAAATCAGAAGTGCCGGTACTGCGTACCGGTGAGTACTGGCCCAATTCAAGCACTGGTTATGGGGAGGTCCAAACTGATTCTCCGTTCCAAATCACATATATTTAAATGTAGTATACTGTACAGCAACTGCCTGTGTACTGTTTCATGCAATAGGCATACAATGCAGACATACTGCTTCATCATAACATTGCACCTTGAACTTTAGTCTCCTGAGGCTTGAAAAATACCTTTCCAAAAGTGTGCCATATTTTACTATCTTGTTAAAACTCAAAATGCCTTATTTATGCAATTGTTGGATGCTGCCTGGATTGAGCATTTAAAAATATATAATTTCATTTGTATTTTGATACTGAAAGACACTAAATTGAAACCTGTGAATACTGAACAGGTAAAAGGACAGCAGATGAGCACTGATTAAAATATGCATATTCAATTGTTTAGTGGGAATGCTGATAGAGCATTCCAACTGTTCGACGCACACAATTCTTTATTATTGCGCCTCTTCTCCCACATTCCACATCGCAGAAACTCCGTTCAAACATCAAAACGTTCAGCTCGGTTGGGAATCGATGGCTATTACTTTTCTGATTCATATCTTTCATAATTCCAGAGATACATCCCATAATTCATCAACATTTTTACATTGAAGTCAATGGAGAAACTTTTCCTTCATACTTTCACTCAAACCTCATTCCAACTTTAAAATGTTACACATCTTTCTGACATTATTCATGTCAAACAACTTTTAAATCTGATTCATACTTTTAGAAATATTAAACATTGTTCTTTACATTACATTGCATTTAGTTGACGCTTTTATCCAAAGCGACTTACAATAAGTGCATTCGACCAACAAGATACAAACTTGAAGAAAACGGAATCGTATAAGTACATCAGGTTTCATAGAGCAAAAACATTTCAAGTGCTACTCAACTAACTTTAGATAAGCCAGTCCTTTATTAGTATATAAGTGCCCTGTTAGCAATTTGTCAGTAATTCTATCGCTCTAAGTGGAGTCGAAAGAGATGAGTTTTCAGTCTGCGCCGGAAGGTGTGTAAGCTTTCTGCTGTCCACCATTTTGGAGCCAGGATAGCAAACCGACGTGTTTCTGCTGATGGGAACTTGGGTCCTCCTCGCAGTGCTGGTGCAGCGAGCCGTTTGGCTGATGCAGAGCGTAGTGCGCGCACTGGGGTGTACAGTTTAACCATGTCCTGGATGTAGGAAGGGCCAGATCCATTTGCAGCATGGTACTCAAGTACCAGTGTCTTGAAGTGGATTGTAGCAGTTACTGGAAGCCAGTGAGCGGCGTGGTGTGGGAAAATGTTGGAAGGTTGAAGACCAGACGAGCCGATGCATTCTGGATGAGCTGCAGAGGTCGGATGGCACATGCAGGTAGACCAGCCAGGAGGGAGTTGCAGTAGTCTAGGCGTGAGATGACGAGAGCCTGGACCAGAACCTGCGTCACTTTCTGGGTCAGGAGGGGACGTATCCTCCTGATGTTGTAAAGCGTGTATCTGCAGTAGCGGGTTGTAGCAGCGATGTTTGCAGTGAAGGACAGGTTGTTATCTAGGGTCACACCCAGATTCCTTGCAGTCTGAGTGGGGGAAACAACAGAGATGTTGATTGTTAGGTCAAGAGAGGGACAATCTTTTCCCAGAAGGA
>NC_047516.1:40720133-40747633 GCF_902827115.2 Pseudochaenichthys georgianus
CAAGCACCAACTATCAAAGATCTCTCCTGATTGTTGGCACTTGACAATCACCTTCCCTGAATTTTACTCAGGTGTAACTAAAGTCTGATTTAAGGGTTGTTTATATTTCACATCATTAATCAGAATCTGCAAAGTAACTCAAATAAATGTAGTGGAGTAAACATACAGGGTTAACCTCTGAATTGTCGTGGAGTAGAATTACAAAGTAACAATGAGCGATTTTCACCCATTTATTAATTATATGTTTTACATTTGATAACACCAATGTGTTTAATAATGGCAACTTCTAACTGTGGGAAAAACGAAAACGTTCAGTAGAGACGTCCCATAGAACATTTTGCGAAACACAATAGCCAGCATGTGTAGTTCTGGGGGGGCGTTCGATTCCAGTTTTGGATAGTCTGATGTGGTTTCGTTCCATTTCACACAGCTGTTTGACGCTCTGCGTAACCTTACGGGGACTGTAGTCCTAAACGATAGCTGGGGATTATGGGTAGTGTAGTGTCTTCGGCCATCCTAAACTCAGAAATGTTGACAATCGCAATGATGCTCGTAATGTCCCTTATAGGTCTACGTCTGTTTCCGGTTATATTTATTTTGAAATTCAGTTCCTGGCGGACGCCAAAAAAGCCAGAGATTATGGAATTAAACCAATACATAAAAGCAAGGATAATTGTGTGTTATTGGTGAGTAAATAACAGTGTGTTATTTTGAAAAGAATAACGAATTAGAAGGAAAAAAATATTTAAAAATACAGATTTCAGTATCCTGAGGCTCTGAGCCCCATTTATTTTCCTCACAGACAGCAACAAAAGTCCGAAATTATACGATTTAAAATAAAAGCAATAACTGTGGCTTACTCAAGTAAGACCATGTATTTATGAACCACACAGCTTCCGGTCTTCCTCGACCCGAGAAAAAGACGTGCTGCAGGCAGTAGAAATACATTGCTTTTAAAATCGTCCTGTGCAACACGAAAAAAAGGGGCAAATCGTGTTGGTGAACACGAATCAATAGATTAAAAATCGTGTTGGTGAACACGAAATTCCGTGAGACTGGGTTGGACATTTACACGTCTCAATGACATGATTGACAGGCTCCTGAAGTTTCACAGAATGTTGGGCACACAGTTAAACTGTACCTATGAGTTAAAGCCTGTGGAGTTTTACGACACAAACCACCTCTCTGAATGAAGCTGTCCTGAACACAGACTGCAGACCTACAGCTGTCACTGTTGATGCACCTGCTCTGCTGGATGAAGCTGCTGATGAACAGAGTTGGGTGTAACGCGTTACTGTAATAATATTACTTTGTCGGTAACGGAGTAGTGTAACGCGCTACTTTTATAATTCAGTAATCACACTACAGTTACTAACATTGCCCCGACACGCGTTACTTCGTTTCTTTCTAAAATCAGTCATAATCAAACCTCAACAAACACCTGAAAAGAACACATGCTAAGGTTCATTATAATTTGATTTTAACTTTCGTGGGATTTTTGTGGGGATTTGCTAAACTATACATTTTTGGAAAGGGTATTGTATAAGGATTCAGAAAATCCATGTTTCCATTTGCCCAGATGTCTATATGGCGGCCATATTGGAATTTCCAAAATGGCCGCCGTAAAATGTAGGTTTTGTAATATCTCGGCTTCTAAATAATCTGGAACATTGATTTTAACTTCTAAACCTACATGTTCAGGGTCAAGGAACCCAATGGTGGTAGTTACAAAGGTATCACATTTTACAACATTAACCCTTTGATGCATGAGTCAGTCGAAAATGACCTGTGCTAAGTTTTTTTAAGTATACAAAAACAAATTGAATTGATTATTTTTCATAAAATACTCTATATTAGACCATTATCTTATATCCATCCATCCATCTTCTCCCGCTTATCCGTGGTTGGGTCGCGGGGGTAGCAGTTCCAGCAGAGAGCCCCAAACTTTCTTTTCCCTGGCGACATCAACCAGCTCTGACTGGGGGATCCCAAGGCGCTCCCAGGCCAGCGAAGAGATATAATCCCTCCACCTGGTCCTAGGTCTACCCCTTGGTCTCTTCCCAGCTGGACGTGCCTGGAACACCTCCCTAGGGAGGCGCCCAGGTGGCATCCTAACTAGGTGCCCGAACCACCTCAACTGGCTTTTTTCGACGCGAAGGAGGAGCGGCTCAACTCCGAGTCCCTCCCTGATGACCGAACTTCTCACCTTATCTCTAAGGGAGACACCAGCCACCCGGCGGAGGAAACCCATCTCGGCCGCTTGTATCCGCGATCTCGTTCTTTCGGTCATGACCCATCCTTCATGACCATAGGTGAGGGTAGGAACGAAAATGGCCCGGTAGACAGAGAGCTTTGCCTTCCGGCTCAGCTCCCTTTTCGTCACAACGGTGCGGTAAAGCGACTGCAATACCGCTCCCGCTGCTCCGATTCTCCGGCCCATCTCACGCTCCATTGATCCTTCACTCGAGAACAAGACCCCGAGATACTTGAACTCCTTCACTTGGGGTAAGGACTCATTCCCTACTTGGAGTGGACAGTCCATTGGTTTCCTGCTGAGAACCATGGCCTCAGATTTGGAGGTGCTGATCCTCATCCCAGCCGCTTCACACTCGGTTGCGAACCGATCCAGTGAGTGCTGAAGGTCGCAGACCGATGAAGCCATCAGAACTACATCATCTGCAAAAAGCAGTGGTGCAATCCTTAGTCCACCGAACTGCTGACCCCCCCCCCCACGACTACGCCTCGAAATCCGATCCATGTATATTACAAACAGGATTGGTGACAAAGCGCAGCCCTGGCGGAGGCCAACCCTCACCGGAAATGGGTCCGACTTACTGCCGAGGACCCGGACACAGCTCTCGCTTTGGGAGTACAGAGATTGGATGGCCCTGAGTAGAGACCCCCTCACCCCATACTCCCGCAGCACCTCCCACAGTAACTCCCTGGGAACCCGGTCATACGCCTTCTCCAAGTCTACAAAACACATGTAGACCGGATAAGCGTACTCCCAGGCCCCCTCCAGGATCCTTGCGAGAGTAAAAAGCTGATCCGTCGTTCCACGACCAGGACGGAATCCGCATTGTTCCTCCTCAATCTGAGGTTCGACAATCGGCCTGACCCTCCTTTCGAGTACCTTGGAGTAAACTTTCCCGGGGAGGCTGAGTAGTGTGATGCCTCTGTAATTGGCACACTCTGATGGGGCGGTGGTGGCGAAGTCGATAGGGACTTGGCTTGGCAACTGGAAGGTCACCAGTTCAAGTCCCGGCAACACCAAGTGCTACCGAGGTGTCCCTGAGCAAGGCACCGTTCCCTACACTGCTCCCCGGGCGCTGTTCAAAATGGCTGCCCACTGCTCCTAACACTAGGATGGGTCAAATGCAGAGAAACAATTTCCCCACGGGGATTAATAAAGTATATCAAATCAAAATCAAATCAAATCAAAAGATCCCACTTTTTGAAAAGGGGGTCTGCCACTCCTTCGGTACTGTTTCCGACTTCCACGCAACGTTGATGAGACGTGTCAACCATGACAGTCCCTCAACACCCAGAGCCTTCAGCATTTCCGGGCGGATCTCATCCACCCCCGGGGCTTTGCCACTGTGGAGTTGTTTGACGACCCCAGTGACCTCCCCCCGGGAGATTGGCGTTGATCCCCCGTCATACTCCAGCTCTGCCTCTAACATAGAGGGCGGAGTTGTCGGGTTCAGGAGTTCCTCAAAGTGTTCCTTCCAACGCCCCACCACTCCATCAGTTGAGGTCAACAACGTCCCATCCTTACTGTACACAGCTTGGATGGTTCCCTGCTTCCCCCTCCTGAGGTGTCGGACAGTTTTCCAGAACAACTTTGGTGCCGCCCGAAAGTCCTTCTCCATGTCTTCTCCGAACTTCTCCCACACCCGCTGCTTTGCCTCGGCCACGGATGAGGCTGCTGCCCTTCGGGCCTGTCGGTACCTTGCAACTGCCTCGGGAGTCCCCCGGGATAACAAATCCCTGAAGGCCTCCTTCTTCAGTCGGACGGCTTCCCTGACCACCGGTGTCCACCAGGAGGTTCGAGGGTTACCGCCCCTTGAGGCACCTAGGACCTTGAGACCACAGCTCCCCGCCGCGGCTTCGGCAATAGAGGCTTTGAACACCGACCACTCTGGTTCAATGTCCCCAACCTCCACAGGAATGCCCGAAAAGCTCCGCCGGAGGTGTGAGTTGAAGGCCTCCTGAACTTGGGCCTCCTCCAGACGTTCCCAGTTCACCCGAACTACACGTTTGGGCTTACCAGGTCTATCCAGAGGCTTCCCCCGCCACTCGACCCAACTCACCACCAGATGGTGATCAGTTGACAACTCCGCCCCTCTCTTTACCCGAGTGTCCAAAACATACGGCCTCAGGTCCGATGATACGATAACGAAATCGATCATGGACCTTCTGCCTAGGGTGCTCTGGTACCACGTACACTTATGAGCATCCTTATGTTCGAACATGGTGTTTGTTATGGCCAATCCATGACTAGCACAGAAGTCCAGTAACAAACCACCACTCCGGTTCAGATCAGGGGGGCCGTTCCTCCCAATCACGCCCCTCCAAGTGTCTCCATCATTGCCCACATGTGCGTTGAAGTCTCCCAGCAAGACTAAGGAGTCCCCTTCAGGAGGCCCATACAGGACTCTTTCCAGGGTCTCCAAGAAGGCCGAATACTCTGAACTGCTGTTGGGTGCATAAGCACACACAACAGTCAGAGTTTTCCCCCCCATAACCCGCAGGCGTAGGGAGGCGACCCTCTCGTCCACTGGGGTAAACTCCAACAACGAAGCACCTAACCGGGGACTTGTGAGTATCCCCACACCCGCCCGGCGCCTCACACCTTGAGCAACTCCGGAGAAGAATAGAGTCCAACCCCTATCCAGAAGTAAGGTTCCAGAGCCGACGCTGTGCGTAGAGGTGAGCCCAACCAGATCCAACTGGTACCGCTCCACCTCCCGCACAAGCTCCGGCTCCTTCCCCCCCAGAGAGGTGACGTTCCACGTCCCCAAAGCCAGCTTCTGCCGCCCGGGTCTGGTCCGTCGAGACCCTCCGCTTTCACTGCCACCCTTCTGGCAGCGCACCCGACCCCATCGATGTTTCCCGTAGGTGGTGGGCCCGCGGGACGGAGAAGCGGAGGTGTTGCCCACGTTGCCTTTTCGGGCTGGGCCCGGCCGGGCTCCGTGGCAAGCCCGGCCACCAGACGCTCGCCGACGAGTCCTCCTTCTGGGCCTGGCTCCAGAAGGGGACCCCGGGCTTCCTCCGGGCCGGGTATTCTCACTTCTTGTTTTTCCTTTCATGAGGTCTTTTGAACCAATCTTAGTCTGGCCCCTTGCCTGAGACCAATTTGCCATGGGAGACCCTACCAGGAACACAAGGTTCCAGACAACACAGCCCCCAGGTTCATCAGGGCACACAAACCTCTCTACCACGGTAAGGTGCTGGTTCTTCAGAGAGGCATTATCTTATATCGATAAATATAAAATATCTATAAATTCAATTCAGGCAAAACAAATAATAATCTTATGCAAGGCCCTGTGCGACCACAGTTTTTCGTCTCCTATGGCAACGGCCCTGTTCTTCAGACTTCTGATATTCTTCTGATATTTGTTGTGGACCACAAATAGCCTACTATATGAGAAGTGTCATCCTTCAAGGTTATTTTACACATCATTTGATACATGTACAGTAAGTATTATCTTCATTTTTACCTCAGAAAAGTTCAACAGGTTTTATGTCCAATTTCATTTAAGCTAGCTAACATTACTATTGTGTAATTCATGATGTCATGATGTTATCATCTTGTATCATCGAATTAAAATACAGTAGTTTGCTAATACTAGTTAGCTAACTAAATATGCTAGCTAACAATACTGTATAGTTTGTGTCATGACTGTTGTTTGAGAGATGTGTTATCATCCAATTAGCCTACTTTATAGCTAGCTAGCTAACTAACTAAGCTAGCTAACATTAGGACTACTGTATCTACAGTATAATGTGTGTGAACTATACACCATGATCCATTGGATAATGGTTGGGCCTGCTGAAAAGCTGGAAACTGAAAAGAGGACCAGAGTTGTTGACCGAGCCACACTGACGGTGAGCCAGATTATCATGTATGGGTTCAAATCCAGTGCACAGGTAAAGTACAAGCCAAGCAGTAAATCAGCATCATTTAGGTCACCCCATGCACGAGAGAACCCACAGGTTTTGGGACTGGCACTGACTATCCACCATGACACACGCAACAAGAAGCTGATGAATCTGCTCAATGCTCATGGCTACTCTGTTTCACATGGTCGTGCCCTTCTCATGGAAACTGCTCTGGCCAATGCTGTTGTAGAAAACACCAGAGCGCACCAAGGCCTCTATGTACCACCATTCCTGAGGAAGGGGACCTTTGTATTTTTTTGCAGCTGATAACACAGACTTTGCTGAGGACACTCGTGATGGGACGATCACTGCAGTGTACCAGAAGATTGATCCTTCTAAAGAACCTGTTGCAGAGCCTTTCATCATAGGTGATGCACAGAGTCTCTCAGTCACTCCCTACCATGTAGACATACTTCACTGTGACAAGCCAACACCGCAGCATGCCAAGAGGTCAGAACAGTTTGCCATCAGCAGGGGGATCTCAGAATCCTATCAGCTGACACATCTAGGATGGGTTGTTGCATCTGCATTATCCAGAATGAAAGCAGGAGAAACTTCCAGCAATATTCCAGGCTGGGCAGGATACAACTCACTGTTGTCTGAAAGCCTTCCCTTGACACAGGTTGGAGCCTTGCCACTATTGCCAGAGGTGGCACACGAGTGGTCAACTCTGTTGACTATAATCATGCAAGCAAATCAGCTGAGGAAGTTGGCAGTTGGGGAAGATCACCCCACAGTCATTAACTTTGACATGGCCCTCTATGAGAAGGTGGTGCAGCTCCTAGATGCCAGACCTGACCTGAAACAGATGGTTGTTCCCAGACTGGGTGAGCTGCATGTCGTCATGGCTGCCCTCAGAGCTCTTGGTGCCTCCATGGAGAACTCGGGTATAGATGATGCCTGGATGGAAGCAGATGTGTATGGTCCTGCCACAACAAGGCAAATCCTGAAATGCACACACTACAAGCAAGCTCTCCATGCCCACATCTACTCGTATGTAGCACTCTATGAAATTGCTCTGAAAGAGTTCTTCAAGGACAACCCACAACTGAAATATGTGTGCCTGAAGGCAACAGAGGGAGTAGAAGCTGCCTGCTCGGAGGGTAAAGACATTAAGGCTGAATCTGTGAAGCAAGTCAACAGGACCCTCCTGGAAGCCACTGCTGAAGTCATCACAGCATTCCAAGAATGGGAGGAACACAAATCCCAGCATGCAATATTCAAGGCCATGATGAGCTACCTACATCGGGTGGAAACAATCCTGTTCTTCGTAGCAGCAACACGGAATGCTGACCTTGAACTCCATCTGCAGGCTGGAGAAGCACTGAGCAAGCTGTTTTTTTCCATGGATCGCATCAAGTACAAAAGACTCTGGCCAAGATACATCACAGACATGCATGACTTGAGGATCAATCACCCTCAGACCTGGGAGGAACTACACGCAGGTAATATATCCGTCACCAAGAGTGTCATTCCCTTTGTGTCTGTTGGGGCAGACCACGCATACGAACATCTGAACAAGCTGATGAAGATTCGCTCTGGGATTATTGGCATCTCTAACAATGCCAATGCCAGACAGAGATTTTTCCTGGTCACACCAGAACTTTCACGTCTGTCGAAAGAGTTCAAGAGTCAATTTGACATGGAAGCTGACAGAAGCACAGAGCACCATGAGCTTGGGCCAAGTGCAGTCAAGAGGGCACATGGTACAATCGACAAGATCAAGGCAGCCATACTCAGTCATGGAAACCCCTTTACCACTGAAGGTGACAAGCTGTACAATGTAATCACACTTGCCTACATACCAGATGAGTATGTACCACAGATCTTGAATGCTGATGTCACTGGCCAGAAGTTGTATGAAGACTACGTGGCAGAGCGGATCAATGGAGATGTCAGCCTCTGGGCCCCTGTGAAGAAAGTGAACAATAAGATGTTCCTGTCTGGGAACAAGAAGATTACAGTGAAACTCAGAGACAATACTGTGGATCTGAAGGAGACCAAGGACCTGTTTGCAAGGCTGATGGTACTTGCCAGGTCAAACCGAGACATAAACCAGAAAGAGGCCATAGGAAACTATGAATTTACTCTAACACCAAGGGCACTGTTTGCTTCTAATGGAACAATCCTGCCATGCCATGACAAGTCCAAGTTAATCAGTCTCCTTGAGAAGCTGACAAGAGAAGATGTGCCCCATGAAGACCATCAGCTGCCTCAAACTGGAAGTACTACCCACCAAGATGCAATGTATACAGGATTCATAGACACCACATCTACTGATCAGCCAAGTCGAAAGATAGCACTGGTGAACGGCATGGTGCTTGTGCAGAGGCTGAGCAAAAAACCAGCCACTGTAGTGACAGTCAAGGATCTGAGTGGCTGCTTCAATGACAGACTGATGTCACTAACAAGAGACTATGATGAAATCATCCTTGTGTTCGACACATACAGGATAGATTCTCTGAAGAGTGCAACCAGAGATAAACGAAGACAAGGAAAAGTTATCCAGTACCAAGTCAGAGATGACACCAACATCAAACACATCCCACTGAGCAGGTTCCTCTCTCATGACCAGACGAAGGCCGATCTGACTGATTATCTTGCAGCCAAAATTCTAGAATACAACAGGGGATCCTCCAAGCTGATCATCACGTCAGCTTCTGGGAACACTAGGAGCAACAAAGACCTGCTCTTTGAAGAAAATAACCACGAAGAAGCAGACACGCTGCTGATCCACCAGGCTGTGCTGGCATCACACCGAAACCCAGCTGATGCACAGTTGATGTTCTTCTCACCAGATACAGACATTCTAGTGCTAGTCACAGCAAACTATGATCTCTTGCTGAAGAACACATCGATTTCGATGGCCTCTGGTGTTGTGCAGATTGAACCACTGTGGCGAGCTCTAGGTAAAGAAAGAGCAAAGGCATTGCCAGCTTTCCATGCATTCACTGGGGCCGACAACACAGGCATATTCTCCCGCATAGGCAAGGCAACTTGGCTGCAGATCTATTTAAAAGCAGACGAAGATATTATCAATGCTCTGCAGATGCTTTTGGATGAAGCAGAAGTGGCGGAAGGAATGCTGTCCACTCTAGCTTCCTTTGTATGTGCAGCCTACTCACCCAAGGGTATCAACATAAAGACAATCCCTGAACTACGATGGCATCTCTTCTGCAAACACAGGGCAGAGAGTGACAAGCTCCCTCCAACACTTGGAGCGCTGAAGCAGCATATTTTGAGGGTCCATGTCCAAACCAGGGTATGGGCACAGGCAGCCATTGCTCTTCAGGATCCGCAGCTGGACCCCCTGCACAATGGGTACTTCAGAGACTCGGATGGCATGAAACCAACAACCACAGAGGTCCTCCCAGCCCCAAAGGCCATCATTGAGATGGTCCAATGCAGATGTAAATCTAATTGTTCTTCTGGAAGATGTTCGTGCAGAGCTAATGACTTAGCCTGTACTGATATGTGTCATTGCAGTAGCCAGTGCCAGAACGACAATGATTCCCATGCCGTGATGGATGAAAGTGTTGATGATGATAGTGATGATGATGCATAGATGTGTATACATTTAGATGTCTAATTAAGAAGGTTGCTTATTTTCTGTGGACACAAAATGTGCATGTCATGATGATACTGAAGTTCACAATTTTAAACTCAGTTTAATCAGTTATTGTAAATTATCTGTTAAGTCCTCAATAAAAGTTATGTTAACATGCAATTTAGTGAGTTCTACCTCATTATTGTTGGCACCATTGGATTCCTTGATCCTGAAAATGTGGATTTAGCAGTTAAAATCAATGTTCTAGCTTATTTAGAAGTCAAGATATTACAAAACCTACATTTTACGGCGGCCATTTTGGAAATTCCAAAATGGCCGCCATATAAACACCTGGGCAAATGGAAACATGGATTTTCTGAATCCTTATACAATATCCTTTCCAAAAATGTATAGTATTGCAAATCCCCACAAAAATCCCACAAAAGTATATAGTGAACCTGACTGTCATTCATAATTTAGGAATGACAACCCAGGGGGTTTTACCATTCTTAACCCTCTGGAGTCTAAGGGTATTTTCTCGATTTTTAGATGTTTTCTTAAATCACCTTTTAAATGTTTTTCTTCTAACATGGCACCCCATGTGTTACATATCAAAATGTTCAGGACAATCTCTGGTCTTGCTATATATGTATATTGCTCACCTTAGAGATAAGTAGCTCAAAAGCTTAAAATGTGAAATCCAATTTTTGTAAAATCTTCAAAACTCTTGTGAAAACACACATTTACTCATGTGATCGAATTGTT
This sequence comes from Pseudochaenichthys georgianus, assembly GCF_902827115.2. Lineage (NCBI taxonomy): Eukaryota > Metazoa > Chordata > Actinopteri > Perciformes > Channichthyidae > Pseudochaenichthys > Pseudochaenichthys georgianus. Next base: position 40,730,611 of record NC_047516.1, read on the forward strand.
TTGGTGTTTTAGATTTGGTTACCAAAGTCTTAGGATCACAAAAGCAGTGAACTATTTGAATTACACTGTATATAAATGTGTTATTCATGTCTAAAATGAAAAACATAAATTCAAATTTTGATTAAAACAGGTGTTTATCACTCTACTTTCACCACAGCAGGGACTGAGATACATTAAGACTGAATAATGACTTCATATTACATACCAAGGTTCATGTGATGTGTACACATACAAATTGAGCATTCAACCTTTTTTTTCCACCAACAATTTATTATAAATATGTTTTTTTCAACCAACTATTTATATAAATATAAGAAACTGGAAAATCTCACTATTTACAATATTGAACATCAGAACTTTCAACCAACTATTCATTATACATGTCAAGACAGTGCCAAGGTCTTTGTCTGTCTTCTACTTTAGCTTGATAGCTAGCCATGGCTCTTTCCCCACCCTCTGGTGCTATTTCCTGCTCTTCCTGTCTCATGTTTGGTTACTCCCTGACCTCCCTTACTGGTAAGGATACATGTGTTAAATGTAGTACAGTTGTTAGGTTGGAGGCGGGAATCATAGCCATAGAAGCCCGGCTCCGCATCTTAGAAAGTAACTCAGCTAAAGTAAAGCCCATGTTAGCATGTGCGGACCGGCAAAAGGTAGCTCCTCTTAGCCGTCCCCCGGCAACTCCCGAGCAGCAGGGAGGCTGGGTGACTGTTCAGAAGGGGCATAAAGCGAAACCCGCAGGTCCCCACCAACCCGTTCACGTATCTAACAGATATTCCCCACTCAGCGAGACACCCGCTGAGAAGCCAACTCTGGTTATTGGTAGCTCTATTATGAGACACGTGAATTTAGAGACCGAAGCCTCCACAGTCACATGCATTCCGGGGGCCAGAGCGGGCGACGTTGAGGCGCATCTTAAACTGCTGGCTAAAAATAAACATAAATACAGTAGGATTGTTATTCACGTCGGTGGTAATGATGTTCGTTTACGCCAATCAGAATGCACCAAACTTAATGTGGAGTCGGTGTGTAGTTATGCTAAAACAATGTCGGACACCGTAATCTTCTCTGGTCCCCTCCCCAATCTGATCAATGATGATCTAGCCGCATGTCATCATTTCAGCGCTGGTTGTCTTGGTGGTGCCCAGCAAACAATGTGGGCTTCGTAAATAATTGGACAGCCTTCTGGGGAAAACCTGGTCTGATTAAGAGAGACGGCATTCATCCTACTTTGGATGGTGCAGATCTCATTTCGGCAAACATTTCAGGGCTTTGTGGACTTAATCCATGACAAACTGGAGTTGAGACCAGGAGGCAGAGTCGCAGTCTTACACGCTTCTCTGCGCTCTCTCCTAGGCAGTCACCCATAGGAATCCAGAACCCAATAAAATACCCAATATTAGCGGTGTGTGTGTCTGCCCAAGGACAATTTAAGGTAAAACCTAATAGAGGTGTCATACATAATAACCTAATAAAAGTAAATGTAACATCTACTACAGTGCAACAAAACAGGAAGATTAAATGTGGTCTCTTAAACATAAGATCTCTAGCATCTAAAGCAATATTGGTAAATGATTTAATATCAGATTATAATATTGATATATGCTGTCTCATTGAAACTTGGTTGAGACATGAAGAATATGTCAGCATAAATGAGGCCACTCCACCCAGCCATGTCAACACTCATATTGCTCGAGGCACGGGCCGAGGAGGTGGAGTTGCAGCAATCTTTGACTCAAGTTTACTTATCAATACTAAACCAAAATTAAATTATACCTCTTTTGAAAGCCTTGTTTTTAGTCTTATGCATCCGACCTGGAAAACTTTGCAGCCAATCTTATTTGTTACAGTGTATTGTGCACCAGGTCCTTATTCAGAATTCTTATCAGAATTCTCTGAGTTTTTATCAACTTTGGTTCTTAAAACAGACAAAGTAATTATCGTAGGTGACTTTAATATTCATGTTGACGATGATAAAAATAGCCTTACTGTTGCATTTAACTCTATATTAGATTCTGTTGGTTTCTGTCAGAGTGTAAATAAACCAACCCACTGCTATAATCACACTCTCGACCTTGTTCTGACTTATGGTATTGAAATTGAGCAACTATTAGTCGAACCGCATAATCCTGCTTTATCCGACCATTTCTTAGTAACTTTTGAAGTACTATTACGAGACTACAAAGCATTAGTCAAAAGCTCTTGCAGCAGAAACCTATCTGATAGTGCTATAGCCACATTTAAGGAAGAGATTCCACCAATACTTAACTTGATAGCATGTCTGCATGTGGGGGAGGAAACTTATACAAAATGTACACCACCCCAAATTGATCATGTTGTTGATAGTGCTATAGATGCGCTGCGAATAAAATTAGACTCTGTTGCTCCTTTGAAAAAGAAGAAAATAAAACAACATAGATTAGCTCCATGGCATAATGCCGAAACCCGCAAAATAAAGCAAAAGTCTAGACAACTTGAAAGGATATGGCGTTCCACTAAACTTGAAGAATCTCGTTTAATTTGGCATATTACTCTCAATGAATATAAGAAAGCACTGCGTAAAGCGAGAGCAGCCTACTACTCTTCATTAATAGATGAGAATAAGAATAATGCAAGATTTCTTTTCAGCACTGTAGCCAGGCTGACAGAGAGCCACAGCTCCATTGAGCCTTCTATTCCCATAGCACTCAGTAGTAATGATTTTATGTGCTTTTTTAACGATAAAATTGTTACTCTTAGAAACAAAATTAATGACCTCTTGCCTTTGACCAGTATAGTGTTATCAACAGCTCCCGGAATCGTAAGTTCTAATATTACACTAGATAGTAAACTAGAATGCTTTTCAGCCATTAACCTTGAACAATTACTTTCAATGATTCTCTCTTCTAAACCATCAAGGTGCATGTTAGACCCAATTCCAACTAAGCTGTTGAAGGAAGTTTTTCCATTAATTAGCACTTCTTTATTAAATATTATGAATATGTCTTTATTATCAGGCTATGTTCCACAATCATTCAAAGTATCAGTGATAAAACCGCTTCTTAAAAAGCACAACCTCGATCCAGAGGTTTTAGCCAACTATAGACCTATTTCTAATCTTCCGTTCCTCTCAAAAATTCTTGAGAAAGCGGTCGCAAAACAGTTGTGTGATTACTTAAAAAACAATGATTTATTTGAAGATTTTCAGTCTGGCTTTAGAACACATCATAGCACAGAGACAGCTCTGGTTAAAGTCACAAATTATATTCTAATAGCCTCAGACAAGGGACTTGTCTCTATTCTTGTTTTGCTCGATCTCAGTGCTGCATTTGATACTATCGACCATGATATCCTATTGCAAAGACTAGAGCACTTAGTTGGCATACAGGGAACTGCTTTAGGCTGGTTTAGGTCCTATCTATCTGAACGCTCTCAGTTTGTACGTGTTAACGATGAATCTTCCACGCAAACCAAAGTTAGCCATGGAGTGCCACAGGGCTCAGTGCTCGGACCTATTTTGTTCACGTTATATATGCTTCCGTTAGGCAATATTATAAGGAATCATTCTGTAAACTTTCATTGTTATGCGGATGATATTCAACTATATTTATCAATCAAGCCTGATGAAATTAATCATCTAAATAAAATTCAAGACTGCCTTAAGGACTTAAAAACGTGGATGACCTTAAACTTTTTGATGTTAAACACGACCAAAACTGAAGTTATTGTACTTGGCCCGAAGAATCTACGAAACAAATTATCTAAAGATATACTAACTATGGATGGCATTAATTTGGCCTCCAGTGAGACTATAAGGAATCTTGGTGTTATATTTGATCAGGATTTATCCTTTAACGCCCACATAAAATGAATTTCAAGGACCGCCTACTTCCATCTACGTAACATTGCAAAAATCAGGCATATCTTGCCTCAAAACGATGCAGAGAAACTAGTCCATGCATGTGTTACTTCTAGGCTGGATTATTGTAACTCTTTATTATCAGGGAGTACCAAGAAGTCAATCAAGTCGCTTCAGCTAATTCAAAATGCTGCGGCTCGTGTACTAACCAGAGTTAGGAAAAGGGACCACATTACTCCTGTTCTGGCTGCCTTACACTGGCTCCCTATAGAACACAGGATAGAATTTAAAATTCTTCTTCTCGCCTACAAAGCCCTTAATGGGCAGGCGCCATCTTACCTTAAATAACTCATTATACCCTACTGTCCTACTAGGGCATTGCGTTCCAAGAATGCAGGGTTGTTGGTTGTTCCTAGAATCTCTAAAAGTACAATGGGAGCCAGAGCCTTTTCTTATCAAGCTCCACATTTGTGGAATCAGCTTCCAGTTTGTGTTCGGGCGGCAGACACCCTATCCGTTTTTAAGAGTGCGCTTAAGACCTTCCTTTTTGATAAAGCTTATAGTTAGGGCTGATTAGATTCAGCCCCTAGTTTGGCTGATATAGGCTTAGTTTGTTGGGGGACATCTTACTTCTTCCTTCTCGCTGTCTATACCTGTGTACTCTCATGTTCCGATTAACCCAGCTTCCCCAAATGTCTTTCTTTTTGGTGTCTATATACGCCGGGATCCGGAGTCATGGATGATCCTGCGGTCCTGTGTCCTGGATCGCGAGCGCTGGATCTTGAGTCGTGGCTGTGGTCCTGGATCATCGGTCCTGGATGGATATCCTCGTGGATTCATCTTCCTATTACACACATGCATTTCCAAACATTTGGACTACCTATGTTGCAAATGTATTATATTTTCAATTTACACACGGCATCTATTGCACGTCTGTCCGTCCTGGGAGAGGGATCCCTCCTCTGTTGCTCTCCCTGAGGTTTCTCCCATTTTCCCCTTTAAACTGGGTTTTCTTTGGAAGTTTTTCCTTGTACGATGTGAGGGTCTAAGGACAGAGGGTGTCGTATTGTCATACTGATATTCTGTACACACTGTGAAGACCACTGAGACAAATGTAACATTTGTGATATTGGGCTATATAAATAAACATTGATTGATTGATTGATTCCAAGACAGTGGGTCTGGCTGCTGTGTAGGTGGGGGTGATGGTGCATAGGCTGCTATGTAGGTGGGGTGTACAAGTGCTATACGAGACCACCACGAGACCTCCTTGCTGGCTGGGTTGAAGGTGATGGCTGTGGTGGAGCCTTTGTGCTGAGGTGTATCTTGACCTGGTGGCAGCCGCAGATGGAGGTGGAGGCAGCTGTAGTGATGCTGGTCTGCTGGTCCTTGGTGGTGATGGCTCTGGTGAAGGCCCTTGAGCCACAGTAGATCTTGACCTGGGGGCCGGCACAGATGGATGTGCTGGCTGCTGGATAAACGCCGCCTGTGTAGGACAATAATTACAACTAATTTCATTGAAATAAAGTTCAAGTAAAATGTTGCTCAAGCACAAATAACAATGCACACATAAAAATAAAGTTTGGGAGGTTGCAGAAGGAGTCTCTCTCGATCTCACACACACACACACACACACACACACACACGCACGCACGCACGCACGCACGCACGCACGCACGCACGCACGCACAGGACGTGCGTGCGTGCGTGCACGCATTTTACAGGACGGTAAAATAATAACAGGCACAAATATAAATACATCTATGACAAAGTCTCATCTGTACAGAACAGTATGATAAAATAATCAATGGCAAAAACATGTCACTGTAAATGTCTCCGTTGTGGGACGAATAAATGATTAATTTAATCATCTACACATGTAATCTCACTTTTACACACCAAAATAACATTAACCCAGAGTAAAACGTTTGCTAATGGAGAGTCTATTTTGTCCCAAGAAAAAGTTCATGACATGATAACAAATATATATCAATAAACCTATTGTTCATTTTCGCGGTATCCCCTACACATTGCCAGTACATTATTACTGTAATATTTACACGTACCCATGTCCAAATAGATCCTTGTTGTTGTCTTTGTCTTCTTCTTCTTCAGAAGAGTCGAAGACTTCAGGTTCTGAGGCTCTATCTTCACTGCTGCTAGCGAAAACAATCTCTAGCGAAGTCTTCAACTGTAACGTTTTTTTTAGCCATTTTCTCTGTCTCTCTCTCTCCCCTCACAGACGTAAACTGATGGGAGACACATGCTTTATGTTTTTTTTACTAGGTGGGTTGGCCCTTAGTGATTTCTCGATGTCCATTGGTCATTTCAGACCATGATGGCTGCCGGCCGAGATTTCCTTGACGGACACACAAATCCACCAATCCCACACAGTGTAAAGTCAAGCTGCTTTGAGCGGCCATATTGGCTGCTGTGCCCTGGTTACAGGGCACAACTCGAGAGGTGACTTGAGAGGGAACTCGAGAGATGACTTGAGAGGGGACTTGAGAGGAAACTGGAGAGGGGACTCGAGAGGGAACTGGAGAGGGGACTCGAGAGGGAACTGGAGAGGGGACTAGAGAAGGGACTAGAGAAGTGACCTGAGGAGAGACTAGGGAAGGGACTAGAGAAGGGACTTGGGAAGGGACTAGAGTTACTGTAGGACTCGAGAAAAGACTAGAGAAGGGACAAGAGATGGGACTATGGCAGCTGAGGCCAGAGCTGGGTCTAGAACCATGGCCGCTGGGGCCGGAACTGGGGCCGGGACCATGGCTGCTGGGGCCAGAACTAGGTCTGGAACCATGGCTGCTGGGGCCGGAACTAGGTCTGGAACCATGGCCGCTGGGGCCGGGAACTGGGGCCGGAACCATGGATCTTTGGGCTCGGGCTGCTAACCTGGCCTTGCGACTCCTTCCTTTAGGAGCCGTTTGGAGGCTCCGTGGACCTCCAAAGGCCAGACGAGTTCCAGAGAACGGCTCCTGGTCAGGAGCAGGCAATGGGGCAGAAGCTAGGGTTGACTCCAAATGGACCACACCGATGCGTGTGGTGTCATAACGGGAGTTGGGAGGCCTGGGGCTGTCAGGCAGGGGATAACACACCATGAGGAAATCCAAAATCCCGCCCGGTAAGAATCTCACCAAGCCTGGTTTCTCCATAGTTATCTGGCGCGCCGCTGCCAGAGCAGCCTCTCGTTGCTGATCCCCGGACGCTCCCATCCATCGATCAGAGCAGGTAGCCAAAGAAAAAGTAAAATCCAACTATTCCTGCTCAAAAGGATCTGCTGGGCCCATATCTGGTGAGTTCTTTCTGTCAGAGTTGAGTGAGGCAAGAAGGACCAAAATGCAGATGAACAGAACAAATACCTTTATTTCAAGGCTACTGAAACAAACCTGGACAGAACAGTACTCTCACCCCGTGAACAACGTCCAAATACGACAAGGAACTCACAAAGACTAACAGAAAACACAGAACCTAAATACACACAGGACGAATCAAACAAACAAGAGACCGGTGAGGAGGGAGGAGAAACACAGGGGCACCAGGTGAACACAATCACAGACAGAAAGCAACAGGCAGGAACGGGGGGTGAACACTTTACAAAATAAAACAGGAAACCAAAGACAGAAAAAGACAAGACAAAACACAACACGGACAGATCGTGACAGACTGCTGAAATGATGTACCCTGTAATTGCGCTTTGTTATTGCTTTAAGGTGTAACAACATTTCTGAACAATGTCTGATCTATATTGTAGATAACAATATGAACACGTTTAGCTGGTGTTACATTGTGGCACTGAAGGTTTTATTTAAAAGGCTTGGCCAAGAAGTAACTGAAGATGAAGAACACAAGCAAATACAATTGTGCAGTCACATTGTATGTAACATCCATTCTCCAGCAAGATATTATCCGTCTCTATTTACCCTTGACGCTAAGCAATCCTTTATCTAAAAATGAGACAATTTAATGACTCGTCATATGTTAGTACAATCTTACTGTAGCAAGACATCGTTTAATCACTGTCTACCACTTTTCAAACGCCTTTATCTCACACATCATAAAGAAAAGGTTAGTCTTAATTTATTTGTTTTTGGCAGATAGCTTTGCATGTCTTTGTTATGTGACTATATTAGGGAGAGAATTACCTGACAAAAGAGAGATATGCCAGGTCATACAACTTTAGCAGTTCACAGGAGGCAAAATCCCACCCATCCAACTACCAGTCCACACCACCACACGTCCTGGTCCAATTGGGCCTTGAACCAGTGACCCTTCGGTTCCCAAAGCAATTCCCTACAGACTGAGCAACTGCCACCCCAATACATAATAAAATATAGAAATTAGGTCACAAATCCCCTAAGCATATCTTATTTGATGTGAATGAGCCAGATTATCAGAGTATAGTTTACACTTATTATTATTTATATTGTGATCACATCTAGATAAACAAGTCAAGACATGAACAAAATGTTGGCGGGTGGTTTAAAGGAAAGTAATGAAAATCAGAGCATGATTGTGGTTGTAGATACATTGAGCAAGCAACAACTTGCCCTCGAGATTGCATAGAGAGGGGAAACCACATCTAAGAACATCATCTCTCAACAGAAGACATGTATACAACTGGGTGGAGCAGGCTCAATCAATGTCGCCATATGTCCAGCCAATCATGAGACTCTACTGTATTTTAATTCCAATGTGTACCAAGCAATTTGCCTTTTGATGTTTTGTTTACCTGAAGTTTTACATAATAACAGTACTGCTGGGACATACATCATAAAGCTGTGCAGACAGAGCATACAGTGAGTGCTTTACCAAAACAATGTCATCAGTGTCATTCAAAAACACAATCGCAGAGGCATTCACACAATGCTAGTGTTCCGCATACAAGTACCGCGCTACTGTACTTCTGGGAAGTTAAAAAACAAAACATATAATAGCATACAACAATTAACCCATAATGTCTTTAATGGTTTACCATCATCTTTCAAGACGTGGACACTGTAATTATGACATAGGTATTAAAGTACATTAAAGAGTGGATTGGTATCCTAACAGGTCACAACGTTTCAGAAATAAGCTTTCAATAAAAGATATATACAGTATATTGGACCGAAATGGATCTGGGAAGAAGAATAAAGGGAATATAATTCACACAACTGACACCAGAGAAGAATATAACTTAATCAACCATATAAGAGTTACAGTTTTGTACTTGTAAATGTATTTTTCTAACCTGCTTATATATGTTTACTTCTATATATAACAATGTCATTTCCAATATTCAATCCATATTTTGTAAATAATTCTGTAAGCCCATTCCTTTCATTTAGTGTTCTTGCATTTCTTCCTCCATTAACACGTCATTATCATCTATATGTATTTGTTTGTCGTGGCGTACCTTCACACTTCACTCAACATGCACACGCGTGTAATGCACCGACAACCTGTGTTGCAACAAAAAGAAAAGAAGGGAGTATCCAATGATAATGAGCCAGTGATGGCTGGCCAGTAAAATAATAATAATACAAGTGAATATAAACTTAATTCACATCGCACCTTTCAAATAAGACAGAACACAATTGAATACAGAGAAGGACATGAACTAAAAACCTTATAAAACATAAATACAGTAAAACAAACAACATAAAACATATATCAAATCATCTAAAGGCCATTCTAAAAAAGTGTACAGAAATTGCTTTTTTGTTACATTTAATGTCAAAGTAAATACTTTGGATGTATCCCCTGCCCTCTTCTCCTGTTCAATCACCTCCCTCCCTTCACATGAGCTTCTCCGCCCAGCTTTCCGCCTGCAATGTATCCCCCAATCAGATTCATTTGTTTCCTTTCCTGGAGTTCCTTGTGTGTCCACCTGCCCTAGTCTTCATGACATGACAGTAATGTAAAAAGTCAATCATTTTCTCCTTACTGGTTTTCTAATTTACTTCCATACTTTGGACATAATCATATAAGTGACATTCAAGTATGTGTGTGGTTTTAAAAAAGGTTTTGAATTTTAAGTGACAAACTTTTGTTAAAACAATTTGCTTCAATTTTTTAAATAAACGATTTATATTCTCTGGACCTGGAGGGAAAAAAATGATGTCTGTCGATAATTTATCAAACAAAACAATGTCATACTGGATCATATTGGATTTATAAAACAATACTTGAACATAATATTTCATGTGTCTTTTGTTCCATTTGTACCACTCCTTTCACACATAGTGTTTGTCATAACCTCCTATTACATCGTCGAACGTCGTTCAACCTCCCCATTGATGGAATGTACCAGCTCTGCCCATCACAGAAGAAGGGAGTGTGACATAAAACTGAGCAGCGATGCTGACAGAATGATTGTTCACATTGGTGTTGTTCATAAAGACGTGTTACCTTCTTTGTATACCTCGATGTGTTCAGCACATGAAACCCTCTCTCTGTAGAACCTTGCAGCGGACAAATAACAACTCTGGGGACGATGCCCGGGATGCTGAGTTAATATCACGGTAGTGCATGCAGATAAAGTGCATATAAAGAGAAGTCAAATATGAAATTCCCCCAACAGTCTTAGCTTATAGCATCATAACTAAGGGTTGATACAAGCCTGAGCAAGACCTATCTATAAGCTTTATTAAAAAAGGAAAGTCTTAAACCTATTTTACTTCTTGGAAACACTAATAACCCAGCATTATTGGAACACAATTAAGTAATGGTTTGGTTTGATTTGGCTTGATTGATATAATTGAGTATCATTCCATTTCAAACAATGAATGTTTGAAGTGGAATGATTCCTTATAATATTCCCTAACTTTGTTATGAATGAAGGATTCATTGTTGACGTGTACAAACTGAGACCATTGAGATGAATAGGATATGTATTGGCTTGGTGTGGTTCCTTTTTCACCATTTCAATGTTTTAGTCTCTGTAATGTAATGTCATGTTCAATAATACCAAATGCAGAAATGAGATTTCAAAAGTACAAGAAACAAGATTAAAAAAGTCCTTGAATGTAAGTCTGATGCAATGAGAAGCCGTGTGACCCCCACCAGCGCTGCATCTGTGGATGGAGCGCTCTGTAGACAGATTCAACCTCTTCAAATAAATGATTGTTTTTTTGCATATTACACAACTGTTAAGTAACTACTTTCTCAATGATTTTAGTGAGAAAGGGAAGGTTAGATATGTGTCTTAAATCTGCCTGACGAAAAAGACAGATTTTTGTGGTTTCAATTAAGAAATTGTTCAAAAACAAATACATATTGTGAGGGAATAATGTTGTCTTGACTCCTTGATATTTAACCTTATTGCTGTTAATGAGACGTTGACGTTAATAACCAACCAATATTCTGTTATCTCCTTTAAGGAATGTGCTCCAGCACTTAAGTGTCAGTTTTATGGCCTGATAGGGGGGTTTACGACTTTGAGAATGCTGGCTTCTAAACACCACTGACAAGTGATTGAGTATTTCCAGTTGGGGGATCTCTCCTGTAGCTCCACAGATGTGTACGCTTCCCCCAATATGCCGATTAACTCTCTGTAAGCTAGTTAAAAGGTCTATCGAGAGAGAGAGAGGCTGATCAGAATTGACATGGCAACCCACCCATGCAGTCAGAACCTTTTGCTGCTGTGAATTGTGATATGAATTCTCCGGCCGTTGACTTGTAATAAACCACCAGTGTTTGACATCAAAGCTCCAGCTCGCCTCGTGTCTCTCTGAGTCCTGACTCTCCACGGCTGCAGAAGTTTCCCTTACACATATCAACAGTTTGATAAATATTGGTGGTCGAAAATAACTCTGTATCAGTTTGGAGCAGGAGGTGGTTATTTTAGTTTGAAGAGCTATCATTTCACCTTTATGAAAACACATGAAGTAATTGCTACTTAGTGATATGAAAATAGAAGGCTAAATAGATCTGTGGCTCTGTGTCAGCCAGGTTTGAAAATAAACCTGACACTGTTCTTTTTTTCTGCTATTGATGATGAGTAATAAGCTGCTCTACGTAGAGCCTCCTTATATTTGTTACACAACCAGAATGGGACGGGCGTAGTCACAACGTTGATTTGCAGGGAAAAAGAAGGGAGTGCCATGACACTTCGGCAATAAACAGATAGTTTGATAATGTATGTAATTGGCTTTGTTATTCTAAGGTGTAACAACATTTATAAACAATTATGACCAATTAATTACGTCATGAGCCAGCCCATTTCACTATAAAGGCATGAAAGATTAAGAGTGTCACATAAGGGCTGAAACGTTTGCAATATGTGGAATTGACTTGATTAAAAGACACCTAGAGATATATTTCAAAAACATTGAAACGGAAGGCATCATTTTTAACCTCATTTTGGGTAAGTACCTTTCTAAGTCTATTTCAAAGGCTAAATATCTCTCTCACTTAAGTGGAATTGTTGTGATAGTAGATTTTCTGTTCAAGAGGCAGTTTAATCTCTTTTTTGTGGAGTTTCAGCCAGCATCATCAGACCTGGAGTAAACATGGTAGCTACTGCTAACTACAGTAGCTAAACAGCTTGTTGTATACTAATGGTCATTTCAAGAATGCTATAATAAACTAAAATTAATTAATTGAATGCCTCTATTTTTGGGTCAAGGGTGTGAAAACGTATTTCATTATACAATAAAAGATTCCCTGAATACACTGCTTGGAAGTACTAAAAAGGTTGGGGATGAAATAATGTTGGGCGTCATTCCCAATGTTTTTGCACAAAAGTAAGAGTACCAGAAAAAGTAATAATGGTTTTGTTGTTGTTATTAGGGGTCTTAGCCACGCAGCCTCATTCTCATCATTATTAATTAATTAATTAATATATATCTCCAATCAAAGTGTTTATTCAGCAAAAAAGAATTTATCAATTCCATCACTACTACTCAACATGTTGTAAATTATAATAAAAATAGCTTGGCTTGGACTGTAGATATTTTGTCATGTATTACATTTCTAAATGGTTCTGCATCTCTGCTCAGTTTGCAACATCTTCTGAAATATTCCAAAAGACTATTTTTGGATACAAATCAGTTGGCAAGGTTTGAGGAAATAACAATTTTAGGTTGTTGAGTTAAATCTCTTCAAATGTCACATACTTTAGAAATGAAAGAAATGTGCCATATTTGGATGAAAATAAATATAAAATATACTTCTGTAATGAATGATGTCATCTGCAGATTTAATCTTGTGACCTACTTAAAGGGTAATAATTCTAGTAAGTAGTAACTGTGAACGTAAAGGTTTTGAAAAGCTGCACCTGTGAGTAAGTGTCTGTATTGTTTGATTGTATAGATTCAAAGGAAGACAAGATGGGTGTCGGCTGGATAATATCAATTACCCTCATGTTAATAGGTAAGCAGGTTGATTTGAATCAATTTCAAGGCTCTTTACAAAATATAAAGTACCTTTTAATGAACAACATAATCTGAAGTATACAGTAGGGAGAGTTGTTCAAACACAGATCAGAGTGCAGTATGAACTATGGATAACTTTTTGTTAAAAAAGGCTAAGAATAACCTGTGTATTATTGTTGGAATATTTTCATCAGCAACAACAAGAGCTGCACTTTCAACTGCCTCACCTACAACCGACGCTCAAACAACAGCCACACCTACAACAGCTGCACCCACAACTGCAGGTCCTACCACTATGGCTCCTACAACATTAGCACCTACGACTGCAGCCCCTACAACAGCTGCACCTACGACTGGAGCCCCTACAACAGCTGCACCTACGACTGGAGCCCCTACATCAGCTGCACCAACAACATTAGCACCTACGACTGGAGCCCCTACATCAGCTGCACCTACAACAGCTGCATCCACAACTGCAGCATCTACCCCCCTTGCAACCACTGATGCACCCACATCAGCAGCCCCTTCGAGTGTTGCAAAAAACCCTGCTACTCTGTCGAGTGCAGCACCTAAAACTGGCACTTCCATGACATCAGCAACAACAAGAGCTGCACTTTCAACTGCAGCATCTACGACAGCAGACCCTAACACTGTGGGATCAGAACCTACTTATATTCTCTCAGCAGAACTGATGGGACCGGCTTATTCACCTGCCCTCAGTAACTCCAACAGCGATGAATACAAAGCACTTAAAGGAACAATACAAAATGTGGTAAGAGCATTTTCAAAATATGCATTTGCCATTGATATAGCGGTATGAAAAAATTATTTTACAGAATGTTTTTGCAACTGTCCTATCTGTTTAGAAAGAATGTTCTTAAACAATAATCAAGGTCTTTGAATGTTGCTTTCTTTTGCAGTGTAACGAGAAATACAGCCTCAAATTCCCAACTACGTTTTCTGACTGCCGTTTGAAAAGCCTCAGGTAAGAAGATTTTCCTAGAGTGCTTCTCTGATTGAATTCTAAATGTAAGATTTCAGTCTTAAAATGTGTATCTCTAACCCTAATTGTGTCATAAGAACACATTAAACAAGGCAACAGAATCATCTCAAGTCATAATATAATACTTGTCCCCTTCCCTTCTTTTTTACAGTGCCTTAAATACACCTCAAGGGTCTGAAGCAACTGTGGGGGTTGTGTTCCAAGGGACGACTGCCATCGCAGATCTCCCACACAATGATATTGTTGCTCAAACCTTAGTAGAAGCTCTGAGTAATTCCACCAATAGTCTGAACCTGAGCATTAACCCTGCTTCAGTCAAAGTGTTAGGTAAGTTAACACATCACAATGAATCGTCCTTTCTGATCGGTTAATTTAACATGTGGTTAGAACTAACTTATCCTTTTTAATATGTTCAGTTCCAGATCCGATTACGACTGCTCCACCTACAACCACACCATCCGCAGCAACAACACCTGCAGAACCCACTTATATTCTCTCAGCAGAATTTAAAGAAGTGGCTTTTTCCCCTGTCCTCACTGACTCCAACAGAGATGAATACAAAGCACTTGAAACAGCAGCTCTAAATGCGGTGAGAGCATTTTCAAAATAAACATCTGTTATTGATTGCAGAAGCAATGTGAAAAAGATGATTGAACAGAATGTGTTTGCCCAAAGAATACCTTTTTGAAATAGAAAGATAAATTCAGTTGACCTGGTGTAATTTCAATTGTAAACAAATGTGCTTGAAATGTACTCATGGTCTTTGAATGTTGCTTTCCTTTCACAGTGCAACAAGAAATACAGAAGCAAGTTTCCAAACACGTTTTCCCACTGCATTTTGAAAAACTTCAGGTACATGTACATGTACAAGTGTGCTTCTCTTATTGAACTAGAAAATGCATTTCCTGCAGAAAATGCGTGCGAATGCTGTAAACTGTATGGCTGAATTTAGCTGAAAATGCAGACAAAGCTGAATATTTCAAAGAAAAGGTTTAAAAAAAGGTATAAACAACAACATGTATAGCCTTGATGTCCTGAAATAGCTGAATAATGTAATAGTTGAATGGGTTCTGCAGCTGAAAATAGGCTGAAGGAGTTAAATATCAGATGTAAGTAGTAGTGAATGAATTTGTATTAAGAAGAGAAAAGAAAGTAAAAAGGCTTGGGAAAGCAGAAGAATATTTTGACTGCAAGCTTTTGAACTAACTTGATGGTGAATGATCTGTCGCCATGCCAACGGCATTTGATGACATCCCATAATACTCTTAGGCTGCGGCCAGACGAGGACGAAAACGGTCGTTTGCGTTACTGTTTAGTGTCATATAGACCGTTCGGCCACACGAGGACGACCGAATACGGCACTAAACGACTGAGGAAACGATAACGCAAGTCCCAAGGTGGATAGAACGGCATACGCAACGCTCTGGGGGGTCCAACGGCTCCGTGTGTACGCCCTATACGGTCATTTTCTGATAATGATGAGGCAATAGCCCCGCCTCTCCCCACCTCTGCTGCTCACCCCCGCGTCAAATAAACTGCACACTGAATTCAGATTATTTATCTTTCTCTCGATATGGACCTGAAGTGAAGTCCAATCTGACAGGACGGAGACACGCAGCTCTGCTCACCTGCAGCTCCTCCCGCTGCAGCAAAACACACACTTCAAGTCAGATCATCACCCTTAGCTATTTTAATTACCTCTCAAACTACCTAAACTAGTTATAAATATGTTTATTTTTACTGTCGGCCGGGTGACGGGTCACTCATTACTGGATCAGCTGCTGCATGAGACAGACACTAACGCTGTCCGAAGAGAGGGAGGAAAAAGAGAGGCTCCGTGTATTTTATTATTATATTATATAGAGTCGTTATTCATTTGTTTTAAAGCTCAATAAATAACAAAGAAGACCTTTGACCGGCACTTTTATCATTTTGTCCGTAAGATTTAAACTTTAATACACGTTGACTGGCGAAAAACTCTGCCCGGTTCCCTGGGCCCCCACCGCGGAGAATAAACAGAAGGGCAACCATGACAACCATGCTTCTTCGCTGCTTTTGTGGAGGAAGTTACAGCGCCACGTACAGGCTCAGCATATGTACTACAGCTTCTCCAGCGGTTGGAGCTAAACGGAGCGGTCTCGTGTGGACAGACACTATCCAGATAACTATTGCGTGTGGACGGAAGCTTGTTTGCGTTAATCCTATGCGTTTAGCCGTTTTCGTCCTCGTGTGGCCGCAGCCTTAGATGTGTTGATGGCTGCATCGTTACCAAACCTGTGAAGTTTTGGGCCATTTCGAGCATTTTCACTGAAGTTATGAGAAAACCGTGTTTCATGGTGAGCATTGTGTTGCCATGGCAACGGCATTTGAAGAAATCTCAAAACTTTCCCGTAGATGTCTTCACGGCTGGATTGTTAGCACACATGTGAAGTTTGAGCACTTTTTGAACATTTTCATAGGAGTTAAACATTACATTAGGAGGTTACATTACTCTCTCTCTTCTCTCTCTCTTCTCTCTCTCTTCTCTCTTCTCTCTCTCTTCTAACCCTCAATCTTGATCTTCTCTTGATCATTCATCATCATCGGTGTGTGTCTGTGTGAGAGAGAGTGTGTGTGTGTGTCCGTGTGTGAGAGAGAGAGAGAGAGAGAGAGTGTGTCTGTGTGTCTCTGTGTGAGAGAGAGATGTGTGTGTGTGTGTCTCTTTGTGAGAGAGAGACGTGTGTGTGTGTGTGTGTGTGTGTGTGTGAGAGTGAGAGTGTATGTGCGTCTGTGTGTGTGTGTGTGTGAGAGTGTGTCTGTGTGTGTGAGAGAGAGAGTGTGTGT